>NC_137939.1:28981337-29033837 GCF_963969265.1 Rhamphochromis sp. 'chilingali' | reverse complement strand
TGTGAATGGGTGGATGACTGAATGTAGTGTGAAGCGCTTTGGGGTCCTTAGGGACTACATTTTACCATCTTTGACGAGTTCAAATCTCAGTGACCTTGACCTCAAGGTTAGTGGTCAAGTTTCTGTAACCTTCTGAATGCAGTAACTCAACAACAAAGTCACCTCGGATTTTAAAACTGATACCAGATGTGTATCTACAAGGAGCTAAGGGGTTGCACTGGCAGCTGCCAGCAAGTTTGTTTTTCCAGTGAAATATATAAAAATGCCAAAGATGATACGGTGTGTCAGGCATAAAATAATATTTTTACACCACCAAGGTATTACCAAAGAGCCTTTGGGATGGTGTGTTGGGTATGTTCTTTAAAAACTCGAGATATCTGGACAAATGGAGGACAGAACAAGCTGTCTACAGCAGCTGACCAAATTTAAAAAATCCAGCAAAGATCTGACGCAGATTAAATTGATCCTGACTCAGCTGATCCTGTGGTTTGCTGAAGCCTCATCATCAATTGATTGATTGATTGATTGATTGATCAGACTTTATTCATCCCAAGGGAAATTGGGTTAAGGCTGCCAGCCGTGCCAGCGCCATCTTACCCTTCTGACCTACACAAACATCACATGGGGAAGACAGGTCAGAGAGGTATAACAATGGTAAATACACAACATGAGGAAATACGAGGAGAAAAAAGAACTCCCCCCAGACTGAGCTCCAACAGGGAGATCAGTTTGAGAACAGAAAAAAAAACAAAACACCTCAGTGCATACAAAAAGCACATGACTATCAATACACCATAGAAACACAAGACAAGCAACAGGGGCGAGCAAAGGGTAATAGAGAGCCGGTGTAAACAGTGCATCCGGTCCTGCAGCATGTCTGCGCTGGTCCAGTCGACCGCCATCTTCCCCGGGAGGGGACAAGCATCGAAGCCGTTTGGAAAGGGAGGGGGGATGAGTGTGTATCAGTGTATGTGTGTGTGTGTCCAGAGTTCAGCTGAGACGGTGTCCTTCGCCCTGCCAGGCTAAGTAAACAGTCTTCCAGCCAGCCAGCCAGGTGGCCTTGCATAGGGGAGGAACAGTCTAAGCACCGTCTGTTATCAGGGTGTTTTTGTTCAGCTCCAGCCTTGAGATCACAGCTGGCGCCGAAGTGGTAGCTGCATGAAGTGATGGTGGTTTTTACTTTAGTGCGAACAACTCATGTGAATTTCAAAGCTGTTCTAACAGTCCGACACTGGTCTCTCAATCTCCTGTTGGAGAGCCGTGAGCTTCTCCATGATGTTATCAAACTTACGCTCCGTGATGTTGTCATTCTGGGTGGCTGTAGCTCAGGAGGTAGAGCAGGTCACTTACTGATCGGAAGGTTGGAGGTTCGATCCCAAGCTCCTCCAGTCTGCATCCAAGTATCCTTGGGCAAGATACTAACCCCAAGTTGCTTTCCGATGCATCCATCGGAGTATGAATGTGTGTGAGTGTAGTTAGAAAGCACTCAGTATAGAGGTAGTGCTTGTGAGAATGGGTGTGACTGGGTGAATGTGGCGTGTTGTATATGCTTTAAGTACTCCGGGAGAGTAGAAAAGCGCTATATAAGAATCAGTCCATTTACCATCAGTCCATTCTTGTGCTCAAAGAGCCGATTCTGAGAACTCACGACTGCAGTGAGCTTCTCCAAGGTGTAATCAAATTTTCGCTCAGAGGTCTTATTCTCAGTGTTCTTCTCCAAGATATAGAATAGAATAGAATAGAATAGCCTTTATTGTCATTGTACAGAGTACAACGAAATTGGAGTGCCACTCCCTTGGTGCAAGTTTCAATAATAAATATAAATGTAAAATATAAAAAGTACAAAAAAAACAATCGTAAGTACTCAAACAATAGTAAGTACGATATATACAGGATAGCAGCATTAATATAATGACAGTATGAATAGCAGCATAATATAATGACAGTGACGGTATGGAATAGGTTCAATTGTTTTTGTGCTTATTTACTACGGTGATAGCTCTGGGAAAGAAGCTATCCCTGAATCTGTTTGTCCTGGTTTTATGTGACCTGTACCGTCGGCCTGACGGTAATAGTTCAAACAGTTGGTTGCTGGGGTGAGAGTGGTCCTTGATGATATTGCCAGCTCTGCTGAGGTACCGAGAGTTTGCAGTGACCTCCAGGCTGGGCAGAGAGCAGCCAGCGATCTTCTGGGCTGTGTTGATGACCCTCTGCAGTACTTTCCTGTCTGCAGCTGAGCACCCTGCATACCATGTTGTTATGCCGTACGTTAGGATGCTCTCTATGGTGGCTCTGTAAAATGTCACCAGCAGCCTCTCCTCCAGGTTGTTCCTCCTGAGCACTCTCAGAAAGTGGAGACGCTGCTGGGCCTTTTTAACCACCGCTGTAGTATTTGCAGTCCAGGAGAGGTCATCAGATATCTGCACGCCCAGAAACCTCATGGAGTGTACCCTCTCCACACAGCTCCCGTGAATGTAAAGTGGGGCCGGGTCTGCTCTGCCCTTCCTGAAGTCCGTGTTGCGCTCAATGAGCCCATTTTGAGAACTCACCACTCATCCCATCGATTCAATCCCAGCGGGCAGCCTTGTGGGGTTTTGAACAGCCGATTCCGCTTTCTTTATCTTCAATAAGCCAGGGCCAAGCCAGCTCCGATCAACAAGAACCCTGTTATCATGGTTCCAAATAGGTAGATATCTTCAGCGTCTTCGATCGACAGTCCCGCCAGGCACACAACCCTCCAGTTCTGCCACCTGTCCATCGTGTATCCGGCAGGGAAAGTACCTCCAGGACACTCAGGCTCACCCGAGCCCAGACTTCTCGTTGAGAAAAGGGTGTCAATTGCATTCAGGGGCCAGTTGATCAAATCCATAATTCCTCTTTAGGTTTTAGAGAACGACAGTGAGAGAGTGTTCCAGGGAAAAGTAATACAAAAAACACGAGACTAGACAAGGACACAAGAGGCTAAGCAGGGAAGATAAGGGAGAGGAGGAGAAAAGTGCGACCGCCTTCACCAATTCAGACGCCACCAACCTTCCAGTTAGTAGATGACCTGTTGTCCCACATCTACCACACTGGGCTGGCTGTCACTTCCAGTTAGTAGCACAGGTCAACTTCTAATTGGAAGGTTGGTAGTTCGATCACCATCCTCTAACTGAAGCATCAGAGAGCAACTTGGAATTAGTATCTAATCTAATTAGGCAAGCTGAAGAGGGCGGTGATCGAACTACCAACCTTCCAGTTAGTAGATGACCTGTGCTACTAACTGGAAATGACAGCCAGCCCAGTGTGGTAGAACAGTCCCCATCAACAATAACTGCTTCCTGAGAGTGGCTGTTTTCAGGTCATCAAGCCACTGATGTAATGACACTGAGTATTCAGGACCACCTGTGTGTCTGTGTGAAGGGGAGTGAAACAGCAGTGATGGCTGAGAATATCCATGGAAGACAAAAGGCTGCATTTAACTGCAAAACACAAGTTTGGCTTTCCAAGTAACTTAAGGGTTAACCCAGGGTTTTCTGTACTACTAAGGTGGTTTACTCCTTAACAGGGTAAGTCGTCATGGTAACTTGTGCTGTGAACCTATCTAGCTCTGAAGCAGGTTAAAATCCAGATCAACAATCAGTTCTCCAGAAAGTAGCATCACCTGTCCTGGAAAATCTGCCCGACCTCTGTACACACACAGTAGGAGGGTTTATTGTTTTTTAATGGAGGTGTCTTTGTTTCCCTAATGAACGTCTGTAATAAATAATGTCGATGTTTAGACACAACTTCATTCTGCGACACCACGCCCAACATGTTGGCAGAACCTTCACTGTATATCAAAGTCATACATACATTATGTTTGAATTCTATTTTTATATTTAATATTTGCTCTCAAATCCAACACTGAGTGTGCAGCTGAGAGAATAAAAGCTGAAACCGTCAGATACAGGTTTCAGTTTAAAATCGGCTGGAAGTGCCACATTTACAGTTTGTTTTAAGCATATTATAGAGTTACTGCTGGTTGAATGTGTTTTATATGTGCAGCTTGTTAAACTGTGCTTTGCTAAAAAACACTGAATGAATCACAAACTGTCACATTGTCACAAGAACACAGGACACATGTTACGATTACCTGTTCATTAGTTTAAAGCTTTCCAGTAAGCTTTAAACTGGATCCATTTAAAGATTAAAGTTGCAGAGCTCTAATGTTTAACCATCAGCTTAGGAATCAGCAGTGAGAGTGCACTCAATGTTAAAATGATCAACTGGATTTAAAATGATACCATTCTGTGTGCTGAATCACCACGTTAACAATGAATGATCGTGTCTTTTTTTACAACAGTGTTTCATTTTATTGACATGTTTTCTATGTTTCTTATAGATTTTAACACATTTCTAGTAAAGCTGTCACATGGATCATTTTCTGTGATCCATAAAGGCTGGTAATGTAAATGTGCATTTGAAGTGTTTTAAGTAGCAGGTCATTTCAAATGCAACATTTCTGTCAGCTGAACAAACATCAGCAAACACACAAACTGTGTGTGTGTGCAGTCTGTGACAGTGTGTTGCTAACTAAAGGTCCAGCTGCTGGATTCCCAGGGAGAGAAAAGAGTGTAACTTTAGTCAGAGATGGAGGAAGACAGATGAACAGTTTATAGTTAAAGGTAAGAGCTGCAGATTTAAAGGTTACATGTAATGTCCTCATTTTTATTCCCATATTAGATCTGTATATAATGTGTTTTGATAAGTTGTATATTTTCACATTGTGAAACTCCCTGCAAAACGAGCTAAGTATAGTAACTTTGTGTTATTCAAATGCTGATGTTGCATGGTAGTTTTGTGCAGGTTAAACAGGTTAGCTTGCTCACAGTCAGTGTTGGGTTACATTAAATGTAGCAAAGATTAATGTGGACTGGAGCTGCTGTCGCTTAGATTCATTCACTGAATTTCTACCAACTGTATAAAGACAGTGTACTGTTAGAGTAGGATAAGTCAGCAAAGATGGCTCAGTAAACATCTGCTTACATTTAGTTGAATTCAGTTGTCTAAATCCACAAAGAGCAGCAGGTCAGCTGACCTGTTCACTAATAATCACAACTGATGTAGAGTTACTGAATCCCACCTTAAACCCCGACTGTAAACGTTTTTCTGTTTAGATGTGGAGGCAAAGTCGCCCTCTACAATATAGGCAACAGTTTGGAATGATGTTTGGAAACTGTCTTTCACTGCCTGTGTCCTGCATCACTCGTTTAAGCTTAGTGCATTCATTAGAATTAGAAAGTAGATTTGTATTCTCCCGTTGTAGTCTAATGTAAAACTAGGTGTAGTTACCGTTGGTAGAATTGTCCTTCATGGAGCTACTCTTTACTTCCTTACTTTCAGTACATTTCACTTGTTTACTTATACTCGAGTAAAATTGATTTAATACTTCAACTTTTACTGCAGTATTTTTTTTAATTCAGGTATTTGCACTTCGGCCTATTTCAATAATGTCTGTACTTCTGACACTCTGTGCCTTCATAAATTAGACAGCAAAGCCTTGACAATCTCTCTGAGATTGCAACCAATCTGTCCAAGTGAGGCTATGACTATTTGCTGAAAGGTTACCTCCTGTCAGGGGATATTTGCTGTCTTTAAAAAATAATAATAAAATATCAATATTTGGGTTCCCCGTATTAATACAATATGCCTGCGAAAAATTTGGTGATGCTATGCTGTATCAATTTTTTCCTCCACCCCCTTTGAGTTTAGTGATGCAAGGCTTGGATGCAGTTGCTCAGCTGTGGAAAACTGCTCCATGAGCCCCTCTCCACCCTTTTCTTGATCTAATCTGAAGACCACCTGAAGTTTGGAGCTGACTGTGATTTTATGTGGCCTACCACTCCATGTCTGGGTTGCTGTTATTCCCAAGTACCACTAACTAGATCATTGAAAAGATCATTGGAGCCTCTGTTCCCTCCATCACAGACACTTATCGCACCCACTGCATCTGTAACGCCACCAGCATCGTGGACGACCCCACACACCCCTCACACACACTCATCATCCTGCTGCCTTCTGGCAAGAGATACCGCGGCATTCGGCCCTCACTGCCAGACTGCCAAACAGTTTCTTCCCTCACACTCCAGAACACTCAGTGACTGGACCGACACGCTGACACACACCTTCTTACACCAAGTGACTTTTTGCACAACACTCAGTCTTTTGTGCATTTCTATTGCACTGTTGTGTCTGTATCATTCTGTTGTGTCTTTGTTGTAGACCATGTAGCACCATGGTCTTGGAGGAATGCTGTCTCGTCTCACTGTGTACTGCACCACTACACGTGGTTGGAATGACAATAAAGCCACTTGACTAACAGCTGACTGCAGAACATTTAGTAGTCAGGATTTTTACTGATTTTTACTCGTGAACTCGAGGCTGGTCACGAACATGATCCTGTCGGACATCAGACTGGTCGACTTTGGCCACACAACAAAGGCAGCAGTGAAATTGTAAGAAGTGAAGCTGAACACCAAACAGGTGTTAACAGCATGGAAATCCCAACCCTCTATGCAGATTAGGGTTGTCACTATCTGATTATTACACAACAACAGTCGATCATAGTGATTTCTTTGATGCCTGACTTCAGCAGTGTCCTGTTCTGATTCCGCTCTCTTTGTGCTTCCCTTTTCTTGCAAAGAGATCTCCGATAGATTGTTTTACTGTTCTCTGTAAGGACTGCATGTGAGCTGTGAACTCACCGTTGTCGCTCTGTTGCTGCAGGCTGCCTGGAAATTGCCGAGGAGTTCCGCTCTCAGGAGATCGACGGGCAGGCCCTGCTGCTGCTGAAGGAGGACCACCTAATGGGAACCATGAACATCAAACTGGGGCCTGCACTCAAGATCTTTGCTCAGATCAGCATGCTCAAAGACTCATAGTTCATCTCATCCAATACATACCCAGCTCTCAATGGCAGCTCAGCTATTACTGCACTAACAGGACGTGCTCAGGATTCCCCATGTTAAATAGTTCTCAGCTGAATTCAGGTCCCAAGACAATTTTCATTGATGGATATTTTGTAACTGTCTCCTGACCTAATGGCCGTCAGCTCCAACGTTTACACTGAAAACTTCACTGTGCCCTGTGGTTGGGAGGGCTGCTGTGTTAGCTAGGCAGTGTAGAAAAAAGTTTGATTACGAATACATTTAGTTTTTTATAGTGTTTATTGTACCTTAAGTTTAGCATTTCATTTGTTCTGGAGGGTGACTGTGAAGATTTCAAACGTGTGCCTACTGTTTCAGTAAAATACACTTTATTCAAGCCTCTGCGTCCTGCATGGAGTCAGTTATTCCTGAATGCCTGTGATCCGGCTTTAGGACTGTCTCATCAAACTCTGCGTGGTTCTGTGTCTGGTTTGCACAGTATTTGAGCTATGGGAAAAATACATTTAAAAAAATCACAAGGAAGTTAACTATTCATTTATCCAGCTTAAATACAGGGCTCTGATTAATTGTGTTAAAGTTAGACATTAGACAGTTAACAAAGTAACTAAGCTTTGTCCAGACTCTGCACTCTATGGAAGGTATGGTTTTGTTTGTTTAGTAATCTTTGACTGAAACGGAGGTAAAGATGCAGAACAGCCCAGCTCAGAGCCAAGATGCAGCTGGGAATGTGTAAGAGTATACTCTGTCAGAGCATGTCATTGCTTCATACACAATAACATTTAAAGGTTTTCAGAAAGGTGAACTATGAAGCAAGTTCAGGATAGCCAGGTGTTCTTATTTAGATGGCCCAAATATTCGAGCAGCTACCACAGCAGTGGCTTCACTCACTTAAAATGGGGCTATTTGCCTGAACATTTGTTAAACACAGACTGGTGCTTTCTGATGCTCTCCAAAATTCAAGGAGGCCTGGAAATTGCCTGGAAGTGTGCAGAAACAACAACAATTCAATACACTTTCTGCAAAAAACAGAAATAAGAAACCCTCAAGAGGCTCTTCAGCGATGGTACTTAGACTTTTTTTGTTGTGCTTTTATTGCACTGAAGCCGTCGTAATGTTTTCTTGGTATTGATACACAGAACTACTACTAAAACTGGTCTGTGGAGGTTCATCTCCAGGACAAAACAGAAACTAAACAACATTGTGTATGCTGTGCAGAGCAGTGAGGAGTGCTCAGTCCGTTACATTGGAGAACCTAAACCATAAACACATGGCACAACATAGAAGAGCCATACTGACAGCACATGACTCAGCCGCACATCTGCACCCTAGGACAAAGGTCACTTTTCGAGGATGCTGATGTTCACATTCTGGACAGAAAAGACAGATGGTTTGATAGAGGAGTGAAAGAGGAGGCCAATTATGCATACTGTCATCTTTGAACATGAGCTTACGACTCATGGCTCAGAGAAGGTTGGGGACCACTGCCTTAGATGATTCTAGAATGTACTGCATATGTGTCAGCCTTTTAATTACTTAAAAGCTGCCTTGTGAAGGTGACATGCTTCATTGCTATATGACAACATTCGTCTAAATCAGTTGGAAGACCTACACTTTTCCATGTTTATGGAATAGTGTTTGTCTGCTTCCACTCTGCCAGACTAAAGATTTCATTGGTGGTGGATGCACAGACAATATCAACTGGTCACAGGATGCCTTCATCAGATGAGCAGCTTGTTCGTTGGATCAAAAACAAAAACAGGAACAATCAGTCTGCAGAAACATGATGATTACTTTTGCAAGAATTTGAATTTACAAACACACAGACTCAGGTTGAGGCTGACAGCACATTTCAGTTCACCACTTGCATTCATTGTTTCTTTACAATGTGCTTCTCGTGTCCTCTGTCCTCTGATCATCTGCATGTGACCTCAAGCAAACCAAGGATGTGTCAAAAATTAAAATACAGCTGTGGTGGGCTGCATCAAAACAATTCATGATTTAGTTATAAAATTATGTCATTAATATTGTTTATAAAGGTTTACAGATATTACATTGGATTCAAGTTTCCGCCCTTCCTGGGACACTGAAGGACATTCAAAGAGTGGTCCTGATTCAGTCCCTTTCTGTGTCCCTACTGTCATTGTCCCGTTGGGAGATGAACCTTTGCACCAGTTGGAGGTCCAGATTGCTCTGGAGCAGGTTATCAACAAGCATGCACTGTACACGTTCATCTTTCCTTTGACCATTACTAGTCTCTCAGTTTCCAGTCTCCCCCCAAAGCCATCCCCACAACATGATGCTGCCACCGCATCACTGTGGGGATGGTACTGACCAGGTGATGAGCCGTGCCTGGTTCATCCAGACATCATGATTGGCATTCAAGCCAAACAGGTGAACCTTTGTTTCATCAGACTAAAGAATTTTATTTCTCATGTAATGCATCATTTACTGAGGAGTGGCTTCGTCTGGCAGCTCTACCATACAGGGCTAATTGTTGCAGTGCTTCAGAAATGGATGTCTTGGAAGATGCTCCTCACTCCACAAAGCAGCACTGAAGCTCTGTTGAAGTGACCATCGGGTTCTTGGTCACCTCACTAACTACAGCCTCTCTACCCTGATTGCTCAGATTTGCCAGGCAGGAAGAGAACTGGAGGCCACTGTGCTCACTGGGACAGACAATTCCTTGTAACTGGACACAAAGGAATATATTCTAGCTTCCACAGAACCTTCTTTTGTGGTCTTCCAGATCTTTTGGTGTTAGACCTGTTATGGGCTCCTGACCTGTCTCTTGCCCAGGGACAGTTGGAATAGGCTCCAGATTAAGTTTCACACTTTTTTTTTTCTCGATAAAACTTGACCCTGAAGCTGATATAGGCTGCTTGGAAACCAGCCAAACCAGTTTATTCCTAATGTTGGTCCCGAGCCCAGGTAAATCAGGAGGGTTGCATTGGGAAGTGTAAAACCTTTGCCAAATTAGACATGTAGATAATCCTGGGTTAACAACGCTGCCAAATCGTTGTTCAGTAAATTATGTGCAGTTTGTTCACCTATTAGTTCTGTTTCATTCAGCCGACACTGGGTCCGATGGGTCCCAGATGAAAGAAGAGAGAAAAAATGAACACATTTCAATATTTTCTCACAATAATTCGTGATTTATTCTCCCCAGTGTAAGACAAAAAATCATTTGCTTTAAATTTACATGATCAGAAATCACCCTAGCTTCTTTCTTCATTATAAGGCACACACAACAGAAACTAAAAGCTTCACATCCTCTCGGCTACAACGTGTTCATGAACATACACTCACGTAAGAACCTCAGTTGAAAAATACAAAACATTTTTTGCAACTTGTTAAAAGTAGTAGAAATGTGTACACACATAAACTGAGTTTGCTTTGTTTTTAAAACCCTTTATTTGATACAAGTATTTTTGCAAATTCTGAAATCAATTCTAACCTTCGATTTATTTATTTTATTAAAGTTGTTATAAATAGTCAGTTGCAAATTGTTTTTGAAGTGCTTCAGTAAAGATAGAAAACAGCAGAGCTACAAGTTACTAATGATGTTGTCATGGCCTCTGACACTGAGCTCTGTGCAGACACTAGAATAAACTGTTGGCATTAAAATAGTTGTGCTGGTCTAATCTCATCTGTCTGATACATCATTTATCTGAATGATGATTTTTCCTCATGCACGAGTTCTGCAGGATTGTGTGTTGGGACCAGTACTTTCCATATTCTACATGCTTCCCTTAGAAATTATTATAATGAAAGTTATTATTAAATTATTAGAAACACGTACATTGCACATGATACCTAACAGCTTTTCTGATGAATAAAATGTCTACCATCATCCCCATTTGAACTTAAAAATGTCTGTTCGACACCTTTTCAATAGAATGTCTTCTGTCTCATTACTGACAAACAAAACCTAAAGTGCCAGAATTATTTGAAAAATGCAAGAATCATGTAAACTCAGGTAAACTGACTCAGCTGTAGCTTAAATCTTATCATTTACTTTTAAGAAGCTGGTACCAGAGGTTTGGTCAAACAGCCACAATCTCTGGTCATAAAAACTGAAATATAATATAACTACTAAACTTTTGCTTTCACTTAGTTTTTGGATCACTGGATCATGCTTTGGGTTTATGAGCTCTATTTTCTGGGTTAATAAACTAAATTCCATTTTAACCAGTTAGTTTTACAGGAGCGCTCTGCAGCAGATGACGACTGTGACTTACAGGTCAGCACATCCATGTTAATACCCCCCCCCCCCCCCCCAAGCTCAAGCAGGACCACATGTGTGTGCATCACACAGCTGCAGCATTCACTCAGTGTCCAAGGAGTCATGGCAGTTATCCTCATGTTTGCTGGTCACCTGGTGAAGTCAGAGGGAAAGGTTAAAACAGCTGGCTACCCCAACCCAACAACTCCACCCAGGAGAAAAACAGACATGCTGAGAGTGACAGGACCCCGACCAAAGCATAGGAACATATCACAGAGCAGCAGGGGGAAAAAAAGAGACAGAGACAAATCCACATATTTCTCATCATTTAATTAAGTGATTTGATATAAAACATCATTAAAACGCAGGGGGAAAGGAACAGCAGAAAGAGACCTGGCAAAGAAAGCACACGGTTCATGCTGATCTGAGAAACGTTTAACCTGCCTCTCTTGCAAATGTCCAATTTTGGTATTTTATGCTTCCAAATTGATGTGTGTTTGTTTGTTGTGCTGAAAACGTGAAGAAACGAGGAAGAAAGAAATGAGCAGACACCATCAGACAGCAAAGAAAGCTCTCCTGAAATACCGATAACACCTGACTGCAGAGCTAACACGTTAGCCTTTCATTTGTCTCCACTTAGGTTTGTCTACAAACCAATAAATAAAATGAGAGAATCTACATATTCCAGATCGATATGATACCGATTTGCAGATTTCACAGTTTAACATTTCCTTTCATTATCGGAGCGGTGCTAACGCTGGCTCGTGTTTTCTGTGACTGCCTGTTATTTGTTGTGTATTGTTAATGAACAGAGCGTTTCTGGGCCGATGGTTTACTCCAAAATGAACTGATGAACTTGTTTCAGTCAAACATTATACTGGGAGCATAAAACTGCTTTTCAAAATGAAAGCACTAACCTGTGGAGTACCTGTCACTGGTTTAAAAATCCTCAATGTTTGACACATATACCCTATAATTACTTTACATGAGCAATGCACTCTGGGTAAATGATGTAAACTGATGGCACTTCAGAGCAGTCTTTATCAACTGCCACTTAACAGGTTACACAAAGTATAAAACATGGCACAGTGTGCTACTTTTGGCTTTGATTTCAAGCTGAAAGGAATCAGGGGAAGTGACACTGGTCTCTTTCTTATTAGAAAGGATTGTGGAAGAAGACAATACCCACAACACTTACTGTGGTGTTCTTGGTACGAATCACCTAAAAGAGCAGACAAATGGCAGATAGAGTCCAAACACCCTTGAATAGTCTGAGAAACATGAAAAATAAGAAATGCTTTCCTGCTGGGTGGTAAACCAATCACAGCCGCAGTTCCTGTTCCTGAAAGCAAACTGGTACTCATCACGACCCTGATCACAGAGGCAGCAATAACTGCAGAGGTTTAGCCAAGTTCAATCAGCTGGTGTATAAAGTATAAGGTGATCATAAAATGATGACCACTCTTCCTCTCAGCAGGGCAGCAGTGGCTGCACTGACATTCTCGCCTTGCTTTAATGTCAGATATGTCTTCCAGCTCAGTTTGAACCATCTGTTGAATTACCCAGACTGCAATGCAACTTAAACAACAATGGCGGCTTGTTATTATTATATCAGGTCTTAATGTTAGTATAACAGGCTGTGCACACATTCAGTCAAGGTGCCTTTTAAATGTGAATTCATGTGGGAGGCTGTTTGATTATTGCTGCTCCACATTTAAAACACATGATGTCCTGTCTAATGGACAACTCTCCAAGAGGACTGTTCAGTGTCATAGAACAATGAAACCATCATTTTCATTTCATTCAGAGATCGTTCATCACTACAGGAATGTGGGTAATAAACATGGCATGTTAAGCCAATTTTTAAAAGAAGGGATTATTTGGAAAAGGAGCTCCGAATTTTTGACATTGAAAAGTTGAGAAAGAATTGAGAAAACTGAGATCACATGGTTTCAATTTCAAACATTAAACCAATTTTACTAAATCCAGGTTTGATCAGCAAAATCACAGCACAGATATCTGTTTGTACATTTATTCATTTTTCCTATTCTTTTTAATTTCCCGACTTTTTGTTACTGTTTAACCTGACAGCAACCATAAAACTCATTATTGTAGGCGATTAAGACACCAGCCTGGATTGATGGGTAAGCTAGCAGGAGAAAAATAATGAAACAGTAGCCCCTTGTGCTCAAAATTTCACCATTGTAATCAACAATGTTTTACATTCCACAACGAACATGAAGTGCAAACAGATGTGCTAAGAGGACTGCAGACTAAATGATTTACTGCAACTCTGTAAGGACGCTACTCTTTGTTGCTACTCTGCTTTTAACTGAGATCTGACTTTGCCTTCAGCCTCTTAGAGTAAACATGTGCAGTGAAAATCTTTATCAAGTCATTCAACATGAAACAAAAACTGTAGAAAGAGCTGGAAAGGAGAGGTGTGTAATGTCATTATGCCAAAACGATCCATGTGAGTTTAGAAAACAGTTCATTGACAGAAAAGGTTAAAGTCAAAACTGAGAACCCATCCCACAGAGAGAGCACTGAGCCAGCGACACACACACACTCGAGCAGAGAACATCAGGGTTCAGTTCTGCTTCATCTCTGCTGTTTATACCTTGCTCCTGAAGAGAGGCTTAGCTCCGGGTCCACAGTACTCGTTGTATATGAGCTTGAACAGGAAAAGGTGGAAGAGAGTTATGAGCGAGGCCACGCTGAACCAGAAGAGGAAGGGCAGGCCTGGGTACCTGTTGGCCATGTGTTCCTCGTGAGCGAGGATGGCCTTGAGGTGCAGAGTGTGGCGGAGGTCCTGCAGATGCCGCAAGTCTGTGGAGATGTAGAGCAGCGGCGTGATGGGCTGCGTCACCATGACGGGGAAGGTGTGGCCTTTGATCTCTGAGGTTAACTCCACGGGCTCGTTGAGGCAGCCGGCCTCACAGGCATACAGCTTCACCGGCTTTTCCTGCGGCTTTACCGACACGTGGAGAAAAGGCTTTCCGTCCACATCCAACAGCACCGCCAAGTTGATGAGGTCCTGGTTGTAGTGAATGCCTCTCAATGCGTAGCTGTTGTGCAGCACGTCTGGGTCGGTCTGGAACTGAAGATGGTTCTCTGTGAACTGAAGGCCACCAAAGCTGAGCACCATGCCCTGCATGACTCCATGGGCCCCAGCAGCTACCAACACCTTGCAGCCTCTTTTGTGCAAAGTCAGAGTCCACAGCGTGACCAGCTGCAGGATCTGAGCAGTGCTGCTTACTCTCTCAGGCCACAGGTTTTCTGCATGCATGGTAGCGTGGCCGCTGAAGCAGTGGTCAGCGTAGTTGAGACTGGATTCGAGACTGGCGCGCTCCTCGCCATTTAGCCTTTGGTCCAGAAGCGGAGCCGCGGAGGAGGACAAGATGTAGTAGAGGGTGGTGTTCACAGTGCGGCTCGATGGCGTGTGGGAGTCGATGATCTTCCTCATTTCAATACCTGAATGGAAACAAAAAGCAGAGTTATAGCTTCACATGACTCCCTGGGCCCCTTCTGAATAACACAGCAGGTGAAAGTAGCTATTGAAAATACATTTAACTGTACACAGAGAGACACTATTGGCTGACAGGAAGCTTTAATAAATTAAAGACAGGGTCACTCACATCCTATTCCAGTGGTAGCTGCTGATTCAGTTCATTTGTTAGTCTTGCTACTTCTGTGTTATTTTTGGTATTTTTGTAGATTCAACTAAAGAAATGGGAACAAATGTTGTGTTTTTGTGACTGCCAATAAAAAACTACAGACACTAAACTGGGTCTTTATAGGCAGACACAATAGTTACTAACTTAAAAAAAAAAGCTTCACCTTTGGACGACTTGCAAATCACTGCACTGTTTTTATTTAGCTTTAAAGGAGGTTTGCTTACTCTCACGCTTGCATTATGGCTGTACAGTGACACCATCTGTGATCGCTTTTGGTGCAGCCAGCTACTGCTACTCCTCACCTGAAATGAAGAGCTCCCTCCAGGCTTCCTGGTGGTGTTTGACCAGGTCATCCTCACTGGTCCTCAGCAACTCTTCCAGCTCCTTTTTGGCTCCATCTTTGAGGGCGCTGAAGGTCTCCTCCAGCATTGAGGACTCGATGGACTCTGAGGTCCACACCACACTCACAATGTTGTCTACGTGCTCTGACTTAGCCAAAACATGGATCCTGCTGCTTAGCTTTTTGGTGACCACCACGACCAGAACCATCCTATTTTTTTCCACCGGCACCCTGCCAGAGGAGAGGACTACCTCTCTGTCCTCCAGTTTCTCCACACTGGTGGAGAACTTGCTACCGAAAGAGGGATTTCCAGACGATAAGTCCAGGTTAAGCGCCCTATCGGAGGGATTGTTGATATGGATTCGCTGCAGAAATACGTTAGGTCTGCTTCTATGAGCAATAAACTCCTCTCTAATAGTGACACAGTCTCGGGTTGACTGCAGGGTGGCTGGTGAGGCGCAGCGGACTGACAGGACCGATCCCTTCCGGAACCACAGCATGTTAGCCTCAGCCTCGGCCAGCGCCCCATCCAGGCTGACGGTGACTCTGGGAGAGTACTCAGTCTGGTGTACCGGAGCCGAGCCAGGCTGTGAGGATGAGGCTACCCAAAGTTTGTTAGACTCAATATCAATCAGAATATGGCCGTTTCCAGTTACAAAAGGCGTGTCTAGCCGTTCCTGAGGTGTGCTGTATATGCCTTCTCCTCGGTCTACCAGAGACCTCCACCTGTAGATCTCAGTCAAGAGACACTGGCCGGCCGCCCCTCCGGGCATGGCCGAGCCACCGAATAACCTCCATCTTCGCTCGGCTCCCAGGTACCAATAGAAAATGAGGAAGAGCAACAGTCCTATAAGGAGTCTTCTCGCCCAACTGCTTGATAACAAGCCTGGTAGCCCCTTCAGTCGTTGCTGTAGCCACATTTTACGATCAAAACCCGGCTGTGAGTCTGCTAAGGACAGCACCCAGAGGGCTCGGGGTGAACACGCGAGGATGTCTTACATGGAATTTCGCTCGTACTTTCTCCAGGAACGAAAGCTGACAAACAGGATTCAGGCTAAATGAGCTCGTTAGCTAGCACTGTGGACAAAAGCTGCACAAAATGTGCGGACGCTTCTCGCATTGTAAGCTTCTCTCGTATCCTCAGAAGTGAGACTTCAAGATCTCCGTTTGACTTCAACTAGGAAAAAAGCGAATAAATAATTAAAACAATTCTCTCCAGAAACAACTTTGCCATAGGCTGACACTTCTGGTTTGTCAAAAATGTCGTAAAGCAAATCGGCAAAAAAAAAAAAAAAAAAAGATCGGCAAACATAACAACCGGAACTGTCGCAAAAACCAGTAACTTTACGACAAACAGCGCTGGACAGGAAAACCCTGCGGAACTGATTATTCAACATCTCCGGCCAGAGCAAAGTGGAGTTACTGGTGCTTTATGCTTGCTGATGTTTGGGTACAACATGAATAACGACAGCTGCAGTCAGGGGAGAGGAGATCAGCGTTTACTTTCCATAACAGCGACTGTCTGTCTGAACTGACAGAGAGAACATGTCAGGTGGTCTCGACTAAGGAACACGAGTCTTCATTTTTATAAATATCATAAAATTATGATATTTCATACCTCAGCAATAATCATTTACCCAAAAAATAAAATGAAAATAGGGGAGATGGACTAGGTTGATGAACAGAATGTTTGAGATAGAAATTAAACTGATGGAATAATTCATATTGGTCTGTTGTCATTTTTAGAAAAAAAAGTTGAATTTTTGGACAAAAATGTCATCTTTTTAGAAACTGTTTTGGTGACCTGTGTGTGTGTGTGTGTGTGTGTGTGTGTGTGTGTGTGTGTGTGTGTGTGTGTGTGTGTGTGTGTGTGAGAGAGAGAGAGAGAGAGAGAGAGACTAAATGTGTTGAACCATAAAAAGAAGGTTATTTTTGATTAAATCGGTGCTTTTGTAACAACAGAGGGCAGTGAAGATGGGGGGAGTTGGAGGCTGTGTGCTTCGTTGGCTTTGATTCGTTTCATTTGTGTTTGTTTAATCCAAACAAAGAAAATCAAAGTCAGACTTACACACACTCTACCTTAGCGTGAGACGGTCGTACCTGAGCAAGGATCCCCAAGTCACACAGCAGCCAGTGTGGGTAAAATGAGGATGTCTCTGACTCACAGTGCGACCCCAAAGCAATTTCAGAAAAGCAGGCTCTCACTTTGCTCTCCTCCAGAGAGTGGAGGAGGCCTGGGTTTAACCTGATCCATGTGAAACAGCTGTTTGTGGGGGGATATCCCACCCCCGCTCAACTCCAGCGACCCCGAGTGACTGGAAGTTATTGCTTGCCTGACTTTCACCAACTGGAAATATCCCCCCGACTGTAACCCCACGGCCACAACCGCGAACTCCTCCCAGACCGTCAATAAAGTCATTACAGTGAGTGTTACTTCAGCCACTGAAACACCAGGGGATAGCTTTGATCTGACCAATGAGCCTAATTTACGGATGAGTGAAGCGCGCAGAGTTTTTGAAATCAACCAAGACAGCTTTGCAGATTCTGACTTTTTAATTAACATTTTATTACTATGCTTTGAAACAATGTCAGATTTCCATATAACATTTATTTGTATGTTGTAATGTTTTTCTTACACCGCGTGTAATTTTTATAGAAACCTTATTCATTGTATGAATGTGTAATCATGTATCTTTGATAAATAAAATATTTCATCTTTTATTTGTTTACTTTGTGGTTATTAAATAAAGATTAGTCACATATCGCATTGATAAACACAGATGGCAGATGGAAAAAGCAAACACAGTGTTGTGCTGCTAAACTTTGAGGTTCTAAGACACCAACGTTCAAATAAGAAAAGATCAAGAGGAGATGAGCAGCCCTGAGTCTGCATGTAAAACATGAAAACTCCAAAGCAGCCAACCCAGGTGGCCTTGCATGGAATGGGAAGGAACAGACTCAACACAGTCGTTATCAGGGAGTTTTTGTTCGGCTCCAGCCTTGAGCCCACAGCTGGCGCCGAAAGGGTAGCCGGATTATGATGGTAACATCTTAGATCTATTTCCAGGGGCGAGAATGTTGTATGTTAGATTTTGTTTTAAATCAGATGATTATGGGGTAAATTGCAGTACTGAAGGCAGAACATACATATAATACTGAGTGCAGAAAGAGATGGTTTCACTTCACAGGTGTGCCTGTCAGGGTTCATTTGTAGCCTTCTTAATGAGGTTGGGACCATCAGTTGTGTTGTGCAGCAGTCAGGTTGGTACACAGCTGACAGCCCTATTTGACAACTGTTAGAATTCATATTATGGCAAGAACCAATCAGCTAAGTAAAGAGAAACAACAGCCCATCATTACTTCAAGAACTGAAGGTCAGTCAGTCTGGAAAACTTTGATTGTGTCCCCGAGTGCAGTCGCAAGAACCAAACGCTATGATGAAACTGTCTCACATGAGGACCGCCCCAGGAAAGGAAGACCCAGAGTCCCCTCTGCTGCTGAGGACACATTCATCCGAGTCACCAGCCTCAGAAATCACAAGTTAACAGCAGCTCAGATTAGAGCCCAGATACATGCCACACAGAGCTCCAGTAGCAGACACATCTCTACATGTTCAGAGGAGACTGTGTGAATCAGGCCTTTATGGTCAAATAGCTGCTAAGAAACCACGACTAAGGAAAAGCAACAAGCAGCAGAGATTTGTTTGGGCCAAGAAACACGAGGAGTGGACATTAGAGCAGTGGGAATCTGTGCTTTGGTCTGAGGGGTCCAAATCTGAGATGTTTGGTTCCACCCATGACACAGAAAAGATTAACTGATAGTGTCTACATGCATGGAGGAGGAAGTGTGATGGTGTGGGGGTTGCTTTGCGGGGACACTGTTGGAGATTTATTCAAAATTGAAGCCACACTGAACCATCATGGCTACCAGCATCCTGCAGCAACATCCCATCATTGATTTTTCAACAGCACAATGACCCCAAACACACCTCCAGGCTGTGTCACGGCTGTTTGACCAACAAGGAGAGTGATGGAGTGCTGTTGGAAAACCATTTCAGGTGATGACCTCACGAAGCTCATCGAGAGAATGCCAAGAATGTAAAGCAGTAATTAAAACAAAGGGCAGCTATTTCGAACCATCTGAGATCTAAAACATGAAGGAAGGATTAATGAGGGATTAATCTCCATCTCATATGTTTCCTCCGTCAGGTTAGGGATAGGAATTAATAAGGATTTGGCGATTCCGATTCCATTACCAACATCACTTATCAATTCAATTTCCTGTTGATTATCTTAGCACTTCTCACTGGGTTCTCGTTGGCTGCACTTTGAGAGTGGCCACCATTGTTAAACAGCATACCAAAGACATTACATTCATGCAGATGAATTGCATGTTCTGGGTCAAATGTTTGTACATGTTGGAGGTTACTTAAAAACGTCATTAGTACCGATTTTTCTACCTCTAATAACCTCTAGCTGGACTTTAATGAATGCAATAACACTTTTTAACGTCAATTAAATTAACCACTAACTAACAAAGAACTCGTATACCAGTATTCGCAAATATATCGGATGTCAACACCACATTAGATATACCTCTGTCTAAACTCTTCATTTGGGTTCTAATGTTAGGTTTATGATTACTTTGGATAATGTGATTGGCACTGATGTTTAACATTTCCTTTCTTTCTTTTCATGGTCAAGTTATAGTGAGAGCTTTAATTTAACAAACTGAGTTTACCCATAGTCTATGTAAGAAACTTATATACAACCACCGTTTCAGGCTACGTGCAGATACTCATGTCTGCGGAACAGCAGGATCCCCATGTGCACAGTTCTCTCCTGCCCACTGTGGAAGTAGGCGTTTGCTTGCGATTTTAACAAGTGGGCTACTGTGTTATAAAAGAGCCTGGATGGCAAATCTTTACACGGATGCCAAACTGCTGTTTTACTACTGTTATTCTTCTACTGTAACTGCTGTATAGACAAATACACGGTTTGTGTGCACACACTGAGAAACTGCGAGGAGGAGAGAGAAAAGGCAAAGTAGGGAAAAACAAGGCGAGTTAGAGAAGGCTGAGCTGGCAGATCCAACACAGCCGTAGTTGACGTTCGCTAACGGGACCAGTCCGGTTCAAAAACAGGGACGTTAACCTGGCAAAAATGAGATTTTCATCTTTGCTGTTATTTTCAGCTATTGTTGTCTGCGCGCTTTCCGCTCTGGTAAACTCCGAAGTAGAGGGAATTCCTGAAGGTAAGTCTGGAATGCTGGCAGAGATAACGCTGTGTCCGCACCCCACGGTGTTGGTGGTGCAGTTTGTAGCAAATGTGTACCGAGACGAGTTGGGCCAGTTAAGCTCGACACAGGGAGACTTAGTTCATTTGATAACTGGCTGAAAAAAGCTGTGTTGCAACCACGCGTGTCACAGAAATGTGTGAGAAAGAGTTGAAGCCGAACTACAGACAAAACAAGACGATGGCGACAAATTATCTGACTGCATCTTTATGAAAAGCCCGGATCCTTGGATCAGTGTTAGTCTGTTAGAAAAACCGAAATTTCCCCACTTTGTCTCGTAGTGCTTGATGCATGTCGAAAAGTTGTTTTTCAGTTTTCCAAAATAAAAATCACTGTTAATAAAACATGAACGGAGTTTATTAACGTTTCGTCAGCGCTTTCCAATTCAAAGCAAACTGTAGTCGCTCCGGGCTGAGGAGGGCTGCCATGCCGCTGACGTGGACGATGCTCCTCTGAACTGCTGTAATCATTGCCTCTAACACATTCACGTTAGCCTGTGGGAAGCCTATATTATTAATAGTTGCAGGGGATGCGGACTTGATTCTGTGATACACCCACAAAGAATAAAAATCTAAGTTTAGAGACTTTTTTTCAGGCTTAATTCATAGCGACATTAACCCTGAGCAGTTCACTGTTACATCGTAACCATAACCATCTTAAAGCCTTTATCACAGCCTGTGCAAGAAACGTATTTGCTCCTCTGTAGAAATGTAACTACATGTCGACATAATCGCACAAGTATAGCTCTGCATTAAAGCTCTGTGTTTAAGTGCAAATATGCGAGCATCAAAATGCCATCATATTACTAATACAGCGCCTCTTCTTTCTGCTAGGTTATTGTACACTATAGTTCACAGTCATACACGCGTTACATAAATACTCTTTATGGTGGTACTGTAAAGTTTTGTCACGCTTAAGTCATTCTGAATTCCTCTGTCATGCTCTGGTTTCCAGACAAACTTCTAGTTGTGACTGTTGCGACCAAAGAGACTGATGGCTACAGGCGTTTTCTGAGGACAGCGAAACACTTTAACTATACTGTCAAGGTAAGAACTTCTGGGGCAAAGTTTTCGAAAAAGTTTATTTCATGCTCTGTAGACGTGAGGGCTCACAGTCTCTTTAAAACAAGTCCCTGCTGTGTGCTTTAAGGAGTTTTATCCAAACACAAAAATTGGTCCTTTTCAGTGGATTTCAGTCATACTAATATGTGTTGATAATATAAAGCAGAAAATAAGGAAAGACATAACCTTAATGGCTGTATTTTTAAAGGATGATACATTAAAAGCTTTAAACTAAAAGATGAGGTGTATGTTTTTAAGGTTCTGGGCCGAGATCAGAAATGGAAGGGAGGTGACTACATGTCAGCCCCAGGAGGAGGCCAGAAAGTACGACTTCTTAAAGAAGGTCTGAAGGAGATGAAGGATGATGGCCAAATAATCCTTTTTATTGACAGGTAGAGTGTCTATCTGGGTACCTATGCCACTATAATACTGTGTTAGTTATTCAGCCACTGGTTCAATTTCATTTCATGTTACATGAATCTGCCTTGTTCTGCCTTTTGTCAGCACACGAAATATAGTAATGTGTAGTATGTAATTTTACAGCTTGACGACAAATTAAGGAAGAACTGTATTAGTAGGTGAGAAACATACTCTGTTTGGATGCTTTTCAGCACTGTGGTGCTCTGCAGGCTGCAGTTAACATCCAGTCATTCTGTGTGGCATTGTGTGTGTAAACTCTAAGCAGGTTGATTCTGATGTATCAAAACGATAAGAAGAAAAGAGCTCAGTGGCTGTGACATGACGGTTCACTTTGTGTTTCGGTAGGAACAGTGACTAGAAACACATCTGCATTTAGACATATTGGAAGAACATCAGTCCACATGGTTAGAACAACAGCAAACATTTGATGAGCGTGATATTCGGCATTGATACGTAAGGAAAACATAGAAGCACTAAATATTAGTGCATGATGTAATCAGGCTGTAAGTATGAATAGTCAACAGTTAAAGTGATTGATATTGAACAGCTGCACTGCATTTGACTCTCTTTGTAAAGATGAATGCACATTTGTGACTTCATCATTTGAATAGTTGTGTACAACATGAGTATAGAAGTAAAATTAACAGTAACAGTATTTTGTCTAAGTCCGCCATTGTAGAAATCCATTTCACCGAAACAATAACGTGGCGCACGGTGTGATGTCAAAAAAGGCGCACACCTTTGACGCTGCGTTTTCTCCGTTTTCCTCGTTCACACATAAATGCAAAAATGGAGTTTTCGAAAATTTCCACCCTGGCAGTAGTTTTTAAAAATCTCAGTTTTCAGTGATCGAAAACGCCGTTTACATGTGGACGAAAGGTGCACCTTTCGTCCACACGTAAACGGCGTAAACACGTAAAAAAATCACACTTACAATTATTTCTATTGTGCGCTGCAGTAGATGTGTTTTAGCAGACCTGCAGCTCTTTGTGGTTTTACAGAACTGAATTCAGCCAGATGTAAGCAGATGTTTCACGAGATATCTTGGCTGATTGTCTCCCTCTACACTGACAGCACAATGTTTATGCTGGACAGTCTGAAGCTGCTGTGAAGGTGGACTTCAGTGAATGAATCTAAGCATCATCACATAAAGTTCATATTATGTAACTCGACACTGACCATGAACACCACAGCTGCTGTGCACCCGTCCAGTGCAGTGCTTTACCTAGAATCCATTGTATGACTCTAAGCTAACCTGTTTATCCTGCACTAAGGAGCAGATTCAGTAACACAAAGGTCAAAGGCTACACCTCAGTTTGTCTTGCAGGAAGCCTAAAAAATAAGAAAAAAAACAAAAGGTCACGTATACAGAAGCCAGTATCTGATGTAAAAATGAGGACTTACATGTAAACCTAAAATTTCCAGTATATTAAATACCACTGAGCAGTCTTTACCTTTAAATATAACCTCTCTTCTCTTCCACATTTTATACCAAACTAGGCCAACTGACTCAACATGTCCAGGTCAAAATAATGCAAATATCGAGTACAGGTGTATAAGAATTGCCTCGGTATAAATTTAATAGCTACTTATTTAAAATATATTAGCAGTTCTTAACTGTTTCTGCTGTTTCTCTAGTCTTTTAAGGTAGCGTGCTTTGAATTGAGTAACAAGCTCCACTTATAGCAGTTTATTTGCTGTGTTATGATGTTATGAGTCAGTATACTAAATTCATAAGATATTACTGTTTCAGTGTTTATGCATATTTAATTTAAATGACATGTTTTTGAAGCACATTTGATGCACTTTAGCTGTACATGGCAGCTAAAGGAAAAGTCCTGACATTTTGTAAAGTTGTAAAATTCTTTATGGTGAAGCATGTAATTATAGTGAAATCAAGAAAGTGTGTGTTGTTTTTGTTGCAGTTCCTTTTCTGGTAGTAAACATAGTCACAGGCAAATTAACTCTGGCTGGTATCATATAATAACAACGCCTTCATTTGTTTTAACTGTGTCACTGGCTTCACACAGTGCTGAGCTGCACTGTGTACTAACGTTTTCTGTTTTCACTCCCTTAATGACTTAGCTACGATGTGGTTTTTGCCTCGGGTCCCAAAGAGCTGCTCAAGAAGTTCCAGCAGACCAAGCACAGGGTTGTGTTCTCCTCTGAGACCCTCATCTGGCCAGACAGACATCTGGAGGACAAATATCCCCATGTCAGGGAGGGCAACAGGTTCCTGGGCTCAGGGGGTATGTTTATCAGTCTTGTTGTTTCTTGTACTGCTGAGAAAAGTAATATTGCTGTGTAATTTCTGTCTGTTTGTTTTTACATAACATGAAGTATTTATTCTGAGAAAAAACAATATTTTTATGTCATATTTTTTTATTAGAGACACCTGCGTCACAGTGTAGCCATGTGTGGAGGGTCACATAATTTTAGGATGCAGGACACAGCACACAAAGGATTTTTCAAAAAGGGAGCTCTTTAATAGCTAATCCAAAGTGAATCATTGTTCAAGGGAAAAATCCAAAACACAAGAAATTAGAAAACAACAAAACACAGCAAAGTTACAAAGAACAGTGCATACAATGCCAGAGTGGACAAAGCAACTACAGTTCACACTGTACAGTACTGCTGTATGTAGCCACACTGAGGGCTGATGAAATACTGGAGGCCAGCTCGGCAATGAGATAAATCGAAACATAATAAACACAGGTGAAAACAATCAGGGCAGTCACATAGCAGGGACAGGAGACATCACAGAACAGCCTTCACAGTAAAACAGGCACATTTATAGCATCCTGAATACCAACTCCCACTACCTCTCACTACAGAACAAGGAAACACAAAAAGACCAACGCACAGACACAGAATTGAGACAGTTTCAACAGATTTTCTAATATGTGTTCATATGGGATGGGAATCTATTGGAATTTAGCAATTCCAATTCCATTGTTGATGTCACTTGTCCATTCAGTTCCTAACCAATTATCTTATTGATTCTCTACATAATAGCTCTCTAACCTCGAGTACTAGAAGTTAAACTCAGCAGAAAGCATTTATTAATGAAAATCAACCCAGAGACTGAAGTAGCTCACTAAGATACGTAAACAGATCCAAATCCAAATGCAGTGCAGCACTGCACTTAATGTTGTTTTAGTACTTTATTAATCAGTACTTTCTTAATGTTGTTTCAGCATTTGCATACTTAGTCAACTGGTGCCATGTAAGCAATTATAAAAATGTAAATTATAAAAAATAAAAAATTTTCAGATGGTATTAAATGTTAAGCTGTTGCTGTATCTCTCACATCCAGCAGGAAAACCTGGAAGGTAAATGAACTGGTTCCTATGTAGTGCTTTACTACTCAACCTCAGCACTCAAAGCTCTTTATACAACATGCGTCATTCACCCAATCATAGAAACACTACTCCCCACCTGTGTAAATAAGCAGGTTAAAAGGGTCACTCACCTTCTGGGCTTAAGAAGTACCAGAAAAAAAATCGTTAAAATGTGAGGCTCACAGGTTGCTGATAGATGAGATAGGGCAGATGGTTTTATAGCAGGTCGTTAGTCAGCACTGCACTGGTGACATAAACCTGGTAGAGCTCATTAGACATGCTCCTCGAAACACACGCCTTAACTTTCCCTCACTGTGTCTACATGAAGGTCATGAACAAATGTATACTTCTAATATATGTGATCATTTCCTGTCTCATTTCTCTTGTCTCCTCACAGGTTTCATTGGCTATCTTCCCAACATCAAAGAGCTCGTTGCTAATTGGACAGGAGACGACGGTGACAGTGATCAGCTGTTTTTCACCAAGGTTTACACTGATCAATCAAAAAGAGTAAGACTTGTTCCACTGCTGTAACTTTATGAAATTCCACTATTTTTTCATGAATGCCTCTACAGCACTGTAATTACATGAAGTGATGTTTATAACATCTCCTGCTAACTGAAATTCAGCACTTTCTGTCCACATGGTTCAAATTACAGGTCTTTTAGCTCATTGGACATTTTCCTGGTTCGTGTTAGGCTTTTAATTTGAAACATGTACCAGAGGCTTTTGATGGTAATGATGAACAATACACAAAACAATAGTGCTGAAAATACATCGTTTTCATATTGAATGCAGCATAATTCAGGGCAGTACAATTCTGATGTTAGCTATCATGTGAAAGCAGGTAAATATACGCTGCTCGGTGTTAAATGTCAACACTTCACCGAGTTCTTTTGATTCCTCAGAGGCATCCGATGGAAGACAACACACTGCTCAGTAGACAATTTAGCACTTTATTTCTCTTTCACATTACTTCTAGAAGGGAGATGCGTCCTGCATGACACATTGCCGTGGATCTCCAAATGGTGGTGTGCCCCTAACGGTTTTATTACAGAAGCTCTCTATCTCTACTCTAAATCAGAATCAGAATCAGAATCAGAATACTTTATTGATCCCTGGGGGAAATTATTTTTTGTTACAGTGCTCCATTTTAAACCAACATTAAGACAAGACAGACAATACGCTAACTAAGAATAGTACAATATATACATATATATACATACATACATACATAAGTCACTTATAAATAAATAGTTGGAAAAGAAACATGTGTAGTTGTAGCAGCAAACAGTGTGTTAAGTGGATGCGTTGTACAGGGAGATGGCCACAGGCAGGAATGATTTCCTGTGTCGTTCAGTGGTGCTTTTCGGTAATCTCAGTCTCTCGCTGAACGAGCTCCTGTGACTGACCAACATGTCATGGAGTGGGTGGGAGGTGTTATCCAACATAAACAACAGTGTCTCAGTAACTTTCCACTAGAGATGGTCCCCTCTTATCTACATTTTCCCAAGCAAGCGTGAGTGAGTCTGCAGCTTTCTACTCCCCAAGGACACATGGTCTCATGCCTTTATTTTCAGGGCTGTGTCCACTTAATACTACACTACATAACTTTATAACACTTATTAATAAAAAAGCATAGCATTATTGAGGCACTGAAAAATTATTTATTCCCAACATCGGCCTGAAGAAGCAGCCACAGTTTGTTTGTTCCTGTAGAAGTTTTCATCTTATTGGATACATGTAACATAATAGATCAAAAGAATATATTTCTATTTTTCAGAAATCTATAAATATCACCCTGGACAACAAATGCAGACTCTTTCAGAACCTTCATGGAGCACTTGGTGAGTGCATTGAATTTTGTTTTCTTTGACCAGCAGGCCAAGGTTGTTGATAACACATGTAACACTGCCCAGCATCTTCTCCTGCTCTTGTTTACCATGCACATTATAACGAAAAATGATAAACAACAGACAATAAATCAGAAAAATCAGAAATCAGAGACACTTTACTTATCCCAAAGGGGCATTTAAGATACAACAGAGCAGCATGACATTGAAGATAAGGACGGGGCATAAACAGGCAATAAAAATGAGAGCATTGGGTTCACGTCGAAGTGATGGAAACAAGTCTGAAAATCACAAAAATGAGGAAAAAGAAAAGAATACAAAATATACTGAGTAGATGGCGAAAAGCAACAACGAAAAGAGCATTGAAGTTAGAAAACAGTAACAGAGTAACAACTTTAACAACCTTTTAAGGAACTTATTGAATTTTAGCATTTTCACTTTGACCTACGGATACATAGATGAGGTGATATTTTTGGATAATAACTTAAAATTCATACACTGATGATGAAGTGGTGATTGTTTTAATACCCCAAAGGTCAAGGGTATAATTATGGTTTGCCAAAGTAATTTTTGTGGCATTACTTCCTTTGCTGAAATGAACAATCATTGGCTACCTTAGCAAGGTGCATAAAAAACAAAACGATGTCAGCAGATGGTGACTAAACTATACACTTCATTTAGATGCTCCATTTATTTCCTCTGTTGACAGGTCTGTAGTCACATTGTAAAGTCTCAAGGGGAGTGCTCCATTTACTTTTATTGCATCACCAAAATGTACAAAGATCATTGTAAGAATGAGAGAGTTAAAGTGTCTTTACAGGAATAACAATCATACTGTTTACAGAACAGTTGTCTAGTTGGTGGCAGGTAGTTTTTTGTGTGTAACTGAACAAGTCTAGTAGGGAACACATGTCACAAGGTTTGGCAGGCAAGGCAATATAAGGAAGTCCCTCTCTGGTATTGTGTGGGATCAATTCAAGTTTATTTATACAGCACCAAATAACAACAACAGTCGCTCTCAAGGCGCTTTATAGTGTAAGGTAGAGGCTACAATAATACATACAGAGAAAAAACCCAATAATAATATGACCCACTATGAGCAAGCACTGGTCCAGCCCTAACTATATGCTTTAGCAAAAAGGAAAGTTTTAAGCCTAATCTTGAAAGTAGAGATAGTGTCTGTCTACTGAATCCAAACTGGAAGCTGGTTCCACAGAAGAGGGGCCTGAAAACTGAAGGCTCTGCCTCCCATTCTACTTTTGGGGCGATCGTGGCTCAAGAGTTGGGAGTTCGCCTTGTAATCGGAAGGTTGCCGGTTCGAGCCCCGGCTTGGACAGTCTCGGTCGTTGTGTCCTTGGGCAAGACACTTCACCCGTTGCCTACTGGTGGTGGTCAGAGGGCCCGGTGGCGCCAGTGTCCGGCAGCCTCGCCTCTGTCAGTGCGCCCCAGGGTGGCTGTGGCTACAATGTAGCTTGCCATCGCCAGTGTGTGAATGTGTGCGTGAATGGGTGGATGACTGGATATGTAAAGCGCTTTGGGGTCCTTAGGGACTAGTAAAGCACTATATAAATACAGGCCATTTACCATTTTAAATACTCTAGGAACAACAAATAAGCCTGGAGTGTGAGAACGAAGTGCTCTAATAGGGTGATATGGCACTACAAGGTCATTAAGATAAGATGGGGCCTGATTATTTAAGACCTTGTATGTGAGGAGCAGGATTTTGAATTCTGGATTTAACAGGAAGCCAATACAGGAGAAATATGCTCTCTCTTTCTAGTCCCTGTCAGGACTCTTGCTGCAGCATTTTGGATTAACTGAAGGCTTTTCAGGGAGTTTTTAGGACTTCCTGATAATAATGAATTACAGTAGTCCAGCCTGGAAGTAATAAATGCATGAACTAGTTTTTCAGCGTCACTCTGAGACAGGATATTTCTAATTTTAGAGATGTTGCGCAAATGGAAGAAAGCAGTCCTACATATTTATTTAATATGTGCATTGAAGGACATGTCCTGGTCAAAAATGACTCCAAGGTTCCTCACAGCGTTACTGGAGGCCAAGGTAATGCCATCCAGAGTAAGAATCTGGTTAGATACCATATTTCTAAGATTTTCCCCAGAGGTATAGTCGTTTTGGGGGGTTGGGCTATTATCAGCAACCATTTTTGCTAATAGCTAAGTGTTAAGGTATGGAGTCCGTTTCTTTCACTGTTTGCAGAAAGCTCAGGTATATGATGTCTATAGCTGGATATCTATATTTTACTTGGTTCAAGCAGATTGTAATGTTGGTCTGGTGAGGAAGGTCCCGCGGGCATTTGGCATGGAGGTTAGCCGGACAAGTCGGAGCCTAGGCACCAGCCCATTACAATGGGAAGGTCTCTCTAAAACACATGAGCGGAGAGCAGCATGCTCGACTGTAATGGCTGCACTCACACTAGGAGACTCTCCAACTACTACAATAATGGGAAGACACCCCATAACGGTGTTATGCCATAATAATGGTTGTTACAAGATGTAGGCCTTGAAAAGCTCTCACTGGAGCTCCAGTGGTTGCAATGCTCCTATATTGGTCCCCACGTCTACTTCTGTGACTCCAGTTCTTGCATATTTTCATTGTCGAGGAGTGGTTCTTATTGCTTTTTTGCTCAACTGTAGAGGACAATCGGCAGTACCTTCATCGTTTCTTTGTAGATGAGGGTGCATCCCACCATTCTAGGATAAGTATGGTGCCATGGTGAGGACACCTTCTGTTGGTCTTTTGAGGAGTTATCTTGATGAGGTGTCACTATGAGAAGGCTACATAACCTTTATCCAGGTGTGGATAAGTTGAGTAGCACAGGTTAGAGCAGAACAAAAAATGTTATCCATGACACGCAGGTCATCTTTTCTGTATGAAGTATAAAATGACTTGGTTACATTGGTCTGACAGTAACAACGTGTGAGTGTGTTTTTTGATAAAAGTTGACGTCACTGACATCAACATTGCAGTCCATTTTAGGGCTATTTCTGGGCAGTATTTAGCCAGTTTTTATCCTAACTAGTTCTATATTGCAGATGATATGGACACATTGGACAGTGGGGTTTCTGGTCAATTCACAGTTTGGTCATTACCTGCCAGTGAAATTGTACAGGCCATCCTCTCTCTGGCATTTCACAGAGCATCAGAACTGATGCTCTGTGAAATGCCATCTCTGTTGCATCTTTCTGGAACAGCGATAAAGTCGACTTTTCTACAAGGCCACACTTCTGCTAGCTTCAGAAGATATCTACACATATGTGTCACACTTTGACATGTGAATGAATAGACCCCACAGTTACCAGCTGATATTGAGTGTGGGTAAAAATGTTGCCAGTTGATTTGGTAGATTTTTACACCAGGTATCCTCCCTGACACAATCTTTTAGGGATTTATGTTTCCTCATGCACCCAAGCCAGGGATCTTCTGCTTGATACTCAAATACCTTAATCACTACACTATGGAGCCACTTGCCCTGAAAGACAAAAATAGTCCACAGTAATCATATTTCCCTGTATGGCATTTGCTTATTATAAATAACATGACATCCAGACAACAGGGGGTAAGTGTGGGTGAACTGTGGGGCAAACCCATACTTATCCCAGTCTTTTGGTTGCCCACAGTCAACTGTGATAGGGGCCCCGTGAAGTAAAACTACTCCTAAACTATTAAAGGGCAAAACTGCTATGGGCCCTTTTTCTTTGCCACACAGCCAGAGCTGCCCACTGTGGGCTCACCGGGCATGTTTGCTGGGATTATATCTCGGTCTAGTCTAGATTTAAATTGAATTACTGATATAACACCTTTTCTATTTTCATGAGACACAGGATATTGAGGGATCATTGGAAGGTCTGTATTTTTCTTTAATAGTATCTGTACAGGCTCAGCAGATCTGATCAGATGTAGGAAGAGTGGAAACTATTGTGTCATAAAGCTCCTCTGTGAACTGACTCTGATCTAACAGTGTGACAAGTGTGTTGTCCTGGCTGGTTTCAGTAAGTTTGCCGTTCTAAGTATATCATATAACAATGTCTCTGTCACCCTCGGAGGATGGTATGTGTGTGTTCCTCAAGCTAAGGTACTCTCAGGTACTGAGCAGTATCTTAGCTGTTCCTAACACTGTGCTCTCCCATGGCTAGAGACCTTGGATGTTGTAACTGGAATCTGCTGGAGCCACTCTTCCAGTTTCGTGTTTAGAAGCTAAGGGGGGAATTCCAGTGTGGTACTGTGTGGATGAGTTCTTGAAAACACGTTCAAATCTTTAAGGTGTTTATATCATACCTAGAAAATTAAATATCTATGAGGCTTTTAATCATTTCCTCTCATTCATAGTCAGCTGTACCATAAATGCTGTCTCTGTATATATTCTCCACCAAATATTATAAATTCTTATTTATATTGATGAGCCAAAGAGAGGTTTAGAGTAAGTGGGGTTGGTTTACACCCAACTAATATATAGGACAATATATAGATCTCTCCAAAACTAAGATTTTTACAAATTTGTTATAAAAATGCTATTAATATTATATTTGTCAAAGGATACTGATATGAACTTGTCACGGTTTGCGGGGCAAGCCGTGTGGATTTGTAGTAAGGACCCAAAAGGCGGCAGCTCTGGTGCAGGTGAGTGTTTATTTACAGCAGTGGGTACAAACAGCAACGGGGTGTGAACATGAAACCGAAACCTAAACTGGGTAAACTAACAACACAAACCAGGAATGACGGTGCAGGGAGATCCGGGGAAATACACATGAAGAGAGGCAGGGAGACCGAGGGGAAACAACACAGACGAACCAGCGATTACTAAGACAGAAAATACAACTTAAATACACTCAGAACACAGGGAGATTGCACACAGGTGAGAGACACAGCTGGGAGAGATTAACATGACGAGACCAGGGAGGCAAACTGAAAACACTCACATAAGACGCAGACCTTCACAATAAAACAGGAACACACGGGGGGGAACAGGGTAAATACCAATTAGAGCACAGAACCAAAATCGCGAAGAGAAAACACAAAACGCTGGGTCAAAAGGACCCAGGATCATGACAGAACTCAAAGCGTTTGCAGCTTCATAGTCCAGCTATATATTTGATTAATTCCATGCTGCTGTAACTTCAGCTCTGAAGACAAACAGCAGACGACCTGACAGGAATGAAAGAAAACACACAGACTAAATGCACACAGGAGGCGATCAGGGCAAGTGGAAACACCCGGGGAAACAGCTGACTAGAATGAACATAATGACGCCACGTAGGAAGTGAAACTAAACACAATGAACATGGGACACCAGACCTCTTCAAAATAAAACAGGGAGCATAATGAGACGCAGACATGACACAAGCTTGGCAACATAGGACATGCAGACATGAAAGACATGACAGACTAAGACACGGATTTACCATGGTGGACTGACGAGGAACGCGAACACCATAAAAACTTACAGAGGATGAAAAAGGGACTGGAGATGAGACATGGATATAACTAAACACAATGACCGGGGGAAAGCACACGTGACAGAAGGAATGGGTCACAGGGGGAAAAACACGTAAACAAGAAGAGGAAACGGGAGACAACACATGAAGGGCGAGGGAGACAGGGGGTGATAAACAAAGAACTAACATGGCGACCTCGTCAAAATACAGGGAGTGCAGAATTATTAGGCAAGTTTTATTATTGAACAACAACCATGTTCTCAATGAACCCAAAAAACTCATTAATATCAAAGCTGAATGTTTTTGGAAGTAGTTTTTAGTTTGTTTTTAGTTTTAGCTATTTTAGGGGGATATCTGTGTGTGCAGGTGACTATTACTGTGCATAATTATTAGGCAACTTAACAAAAAACAAATATATACCCATTTCAATTATTTATTTTTACCAGTGAAACCAATATAACATCTCCACATTCACAAATATACATTTCTGACATTCAAAAACAAAACAAAAACAAATCAGCGACCAATATAGCCACCTTTCTTTGCAAGGACACTCAAAAGCCTGCCATCCATGGATTCTGTCAGTGTTTTGATCTGTTCACCATCAACATTGCATGCAGCAGCAACCACAGCCTCCCAGACACTGTTCAGAGAGGTGTACTGTTTTCCTTCCTTGTAAATCTCACATTTGATGATGGACCACAGGTTCTCAATGGGGTTCAGATCAGGTGAACAAGGTGGCCATGTCATTAGTTTTTCTTCTTTTATACCCTTTCTTGCCAGCCACGCTGTGGAGTACTTGGACGCGTGTGATGGAGCATTGTCCTGCATGAAAATCATGTTTTTCTTGAAGGATGCAGACTTCTTCCTGTACCACTGCTTGAAGAAGGTGTCTTCCAGAAACTGGCAGTAGGACTGGGAGTTGAGCTTGACTCCATCCTCAACCCGAAAAGGCCCCACAAGCTCATCTTTGATGATACCAGCCCAAACCAGTACTCCACCTCCACCTTGCTGGCGTCCGAGTCGGACTGGAGCTCTCTGCCCTTTACCAATCCAGCCACGGGCCCATCCATCTGGCCCATCAAGACTCACTCTCATTTCATCAGTCCATAAAACCTTAGAAAAACCAGTCTTGAGATATTTCTTGGCCCAGTCTTGACGTTTCAGCTTGTGTGTCTTGTTCAGTGGTGGTCGTCTTTCAGCCTTTCTTACCTTGGCCATGTCTCTGAGTATTGCACACCTTGTGCTTTTGGGCACTCCAGTGATGTTGCAGCTCTGAAATATGGCCAAACTGGTGGCAAGTGGCATCTTGGCAGCTGCACGCTTGACTTTTCTCAGTTCATGGGCAGTTATTTTGCGCCTTGGTTTTTCCACATGCTTCTTGCGACCCTGTTGACTATTTTGAATGAAACGCTTGATTGTTCGATGATCACGCTTCAGAAGCTTTGCAATTTTGAGACTGCTGCATCCCTCTGCAAGATATCGCACTATTTTTGACTTTTCTGAGCCTGTCAAGTCCTTCTTTTGACCCATTTTGCCAAAGGAAAGGACGTTGCCTAATAATTATGCACACCTGATATAGGGTGTTGATGTCATTAGACCACACCCCTTCTCATTACAGAGATGCACATCACCTAAAATGCTTAATTGGTAGTAGGCTTTCGAGCCTATACAGCTTGGAGTAAGACAACATGCATGAAGAGGATGATGTGGACAAAATACTCATTTACCTAATAATTCTGCACTCCCTGTAGAAGGATCTTTAGATAACTAAATGAGACTAAAACATAAACATTGAATATCAACATACAAGGAAACACAAAACACTGGGTCACATGACCTAGGACCATGACATACTGTCAGCAGTAACAGTATTGTGTATGCTTTGTGGTAGCTAGGTCTTACAGTAGTTAACTTGTTCTTCTGTCTATCTGATCTATTTATCTTCAGTGTTCTCTTGAAACATTTAAAATGTAAATGTGTAGTTTTGATATTTCAAATCTTAAAAACAAGTCTGATAGTTGTTTTACATCTGTTTATGTTTCCAGATGATGTGGTGCTGAAGTTTGAAGATAGTCAAGTACGACTCAGAAATGTGTTGTATGATACTCTGCCTGTCATCATCCACGGAAACGGACCAACAAAGGTACCAACTTATCTGTTCCATGTTATTAAGCTGTAGTCACATCGCACAGTTTTTAATGGAAACAATAAAACCTGCTCGAAAAGTTTGAGTTTGTATTCTCTCAGCAGTTTTCTCAGCTGAAAACTGAAGGCTCTGCCTCCCATTCTACTTTTAAATACTCTAGGAACAACAAGTAAGCCTGCAGTGTGAGAGCGAAGTACTCTAATATGGTGATATAGCAACAAACTATTTCTCCGGGCTAAATGATGATCTTCTAAATTTGTGACACGCCATTTCCTCTCCAGCTTACGAGTCATCTGCTTTAGGCTACGTGTTTGAGAATTATACCACAGAGTCAGGTACTTCTGATTTGAGACCTTAGTTTTCACCGGAGCTCCAGTATCCAGAGTCGTACGTAGTGAGGAGGTAAAATTATTAACAAGATAATCAACCTCTGTTGGAGTAGCGTTCAGGTAGCTGCTCTGCTCTATGTTGGTACAGGGCATTGAAGATGATAACAGTGGGTGGATTATATTCTTAAACTTAGTTACAGCACTTTCAGAAAGACATCTACTGTGATAAAGTCTACTCCCCACTGCTGTGTAATCAATTATTGTAAATGTTATCAGGAAATGATCAGACAGGAGAGGGTTTTCAGGAAACACTGTTAAATGTTCAGTTTCTATGCCATATGTTAACACAAGATCTAAAGTGTGATTAATGTGGTGGGTGGGTTCTTTTACATTTTGACAGAAGCCAACTGAGTCTAATAACAGATTAAATGCCATGTTGAGTCTGACATGTTTAGTACCTGCCTATAAGGCCCGGGTGGACGATGAATAACAACAAATAAAACTGTTTTTTTAGTTTGCCTTCTTGGGTGGACTGGGTTAAGTATCAGGCTTTCAAATGAACTGAAACTGTTGGTGTGTTGGTTGATTAATAAGTTGGGTTGGACGATTGTTGCCATCCCCACCTCAGCCTGTGCTTCACTGATTCTGATACATAATATGTATGTAGGGGTCGTTCCAGTAATCTAATGATAATCTACCTATATGTCTGAGATTCTGAAAATCTGTTTCATCTTTTAGTACGACTAAGAGATTACCAGTGTTAGACTATTAGATATGAGATTGATATAAAATGAACTACAAGAGCACACGACTGTTTTCCAGCTCCAGATCAACTACCTGGGAAACTACATCCCCAACACATGGACATTTGAGTCTGGGTGCACAGTGTGTCATGAGGATCTACGGTCACTCACAGCTCTTCAGGTCTGTTTACATTTCCTGACAAACTGTATCCATATTATTTCCCAAAGCTACCTTTGATGCCTGATAAAAATGGCATAAAGCCTCATCCTGGTAGAACATGACACTTATTTTTTGTTTAATGTGTGTGTTTCTAACAGGAAAATGAATACCCTCTGGTAGTGATTGGCATCTTCATTCAGCAGCCCACTCCATTTGTTACAGTGTTCTTCGAACGGCTGCTGAAGCTCCAGCATCCCAAGAACAAGATCAAACTCTTCATTTTTAACAAGGTAACTACATTTTCCTGACACTCAGCAAAAATATGTCTGATGTAGTCTGACACAAATTAGCATCACACCAGAATACCTCACTAAGATGTAAATACACTGGCTAAATGAAATACTGTGGAGTTTATTTCATAAAGCTGCTACTTCTATATATATATGTACACACACACACACACACACACACACACACACACACACACACACACACACACACACACACACACACACACACACACACACACCAGGTGCTAGTATAAAGTAAAGAAGGATCATTATGTGCTTCACAGCTACTCCAGCAGTCTGTGAATAGAAACTTGCTCTGTGGGACTGTAGTTTTATTATCAGACAAAGCCTTTCAGGTTATTTTACAGAGAAACCCAAAAGTAATGTAACGCGTAGTGTAACAAATTACCTTCTCCTTGGAGTTATTAAGTAATGTACTGTAATGCAGCGGTCCCCAACCTTTTTTGCGCCACGGACCGGTTTATGCCCGACAATATTTTCATAGACCGGCCTTTAAGGTGTCGTGGATAAATACAACAAAATAAAACTAGTACCGGTACCGAAAAAAAAGAACATTTATTCATAACACACGTGACGAAGAAAGGAAAAACCTCAACAAACACCCACAAACATTTGACCGCATAGCGTGCAAGTATGTGCATGAATGTAATGCTGTTGATGTGTTGCTTAGGGACGGTGGTGACTCTCAAAGCAGAGCCAGTGACAGTCGATAAGTGATATCGATAATGGAATCAGAATGGTTACAGTATCTACTCTTATCACAGCTGCATGACCTTCTTACTTTGACGTTTTTGAGGACTTCTCTTCACATGAAGGTTTATAAGGACATTTTCAGTCCTTCTAAAAATTATTAACCTGCTGGATTTAACGTAACTTAGTAGGTAATGAACAGATTGATTTAGGCAATTTTAACAGAAGATGGGTTCATGATTTTCTCTTTGACAAAGTCCATGAAACTAGGAGAATAGTTTGTTAGACTGCTGTGTGTGGAACCCAGCAGTGCGTTTAGCCACAGAGAGTTGGAGGGAATCAAGTACTTGTGATTTGTACACAGTGTCCTCAATGTCCAGGCAGCAGTTATCCTTTGGCGCCTCCCCACCTTTGTCATATGGGTTAACCTTTATGCCCTCCTCAGACATTTCTGTACATTCTTTTCAACTTTTTTTTTGATTTGGCAAACATTTAGGTGGTGTTATAGCCTGTGACATTTTTGCAGGAAATCTTTTGTCACATCTTTGAAATCGAGTGTCTTTTACTCTTACATGTAATGAATACGCTGTTGATGCATTTTCACACTCTTTAGACACCTCAAGCAGTTCTGCAGAGCCTCGCTGGCTTCCTGCTTCCACCTCCTTGCAGACTTGGTGGCAACAGGAAGCAGCAGGAACATACTGAGGTGCTAACTGGACAAGAGTGTGGTCTGATCCACTGAGTGGGAGGAGGTTTATTGTCCCGTGTTTTGCAGTCCACATATTACTGCAAAGTGGGCAGACTGGAGTCCAGAGTGGTGTGATTAAACCAGTGATGGTGATTAAAGCCTCTGCGTGTTTATGCAGTAGGTCAGCAACAGTCGTGTGTATGATGTCAAATGCTGCTGTACCATTGGCTAATGAAGATCATTTGGTCTTCTGCTTTCTGATTGGCTGACCTGCTCCCTCCACCCCCAACCACCATGCTCCTCACCACCGCCTACAAGCTCGAGTTTTACCACACATCACAGTCAAAGTGCAGATTGTGGATTTGTGACTTGAGAGGATGCAGTCAAGCACTTTTATTCAGATTTGTGATTATAAGAAGTAAACAAATAAATAAATATGACAAAAATTTGAATTACAAGTTTGCAGTTCTAGTATATTTGTGAAAACATCAATCTATGCATTTTTTCTGTAACCGTAAATTTAAAACACAAGCGTGTAAAAAACGTACAGGTTTCTACACATTCTCACTTTTTATTCTACATTTTGCAACATATTTATCTTCACAGCAGTCTTCCTGCTCTGCATTTCTTTGTGTTTTCCTTTTCCCTCCAGGAAGCTCATCATCAGCGTCAGGTCCGATCTTTCCTAAAGGATTATGGAAGCCTGTATGAGAATGTCACAGTCATCGAACCTGAAGAAGAGATGGATGGAGCTGCCTCTAGGAACCTAGGCCTGTGAGTACTGTCCAACCAGAACGTGACACATCTTCATTTTAAAATGTTTATCAACTGAGTTGTAGAAGATGATGTGTACTCTTCATTATACAGTATTAAGGTCAATAACAGATTGCTCTTTAAATTCTATTATAATATATGTGCTAATCTATCAGTGTGTTTTCTTCTTCAGCGATCTGTGCCGGAGGGACCAGGACTGTGACTATTTCTTCAGTTTGGACATTGAAGTGGTCTTAAAGAACAAGGATACACTCAAAATTCTGATTGAACAAAACCTGTAAGGAAATGTTTTTATACTGAGTCATTCACTGATGTGCTGGCAGTAGTCACAGTCACATTTAACTTCTTTAGCTCTAGTGTATTTATGTGAGTTGAGTATATGTCTAGATGAAGAAATGTAACACATAGCACTTCTTGAATGGCCTCCTGCAGTCCTATTGTAGCACCAATGATAACTCGAGCTGGTCGGCTGTGGAGCAACTTTTGGGGAGCCCTCAGTGGAGACGGCTACTACGCCAGGTCTGAGGACTATGTGGACATTGTACAAGGACGGAGAGTGTAAGTTGCTTATTTGCTCCCTAAAACCTTTGTCAGCATTTAGAATTTTTTTTGCATTCCTCATTTTTGACCATAAAAGGCTGAGGGGGTGTTGTCGTCACCTGTGGGTGGTACAGATACCCAAATCTGTGCCTGCAATAACTAGTGTGTCTAGGTGTATCTAGGAAAACTCTCAGACAAGTTTGAATCCTGGTGACCTAAAGGTCAAGGTCAGAGGTCAAGTTTCCAGAAAATCCTGTGAATACAATAACTCAAGAAGGAATTGGGATTTTCAAACTGGTGCTATATGTTCATCTTTTAAAAATCGAATGAGTTTGATTCTCAGCAACCTTAGCCCCAATGTTCACAAGTGTGTGTGAGCACAGGAGCTGGATGAGAATTTAAAATAGATCGAGAGTTTAGGAGAGGTGAGAGGCAGACCTGTCTTGATAAAGATAAAGCGATGGTAGAAGTTGTCAAATGGCAGGAACTGCTGTGGCTGTTTGTAAGTACAACCCACCTGGACCTTGGCTAGATCCACCTTCACTTGATCCTTCAGAATAATAAAGCTCTGGGATGAAAGTGTGTCATCATGGAGTTCACGCTCTGTGATAGCGCAGTTCAGCAGGAACCGGAGAACAGCAACAAAAACCTCAAAACATCAATGTCTTTGAGAATAAAGCAGAAATTTCAAGATTGATGTCTAAATGCAATTTTGAGAAAAAAGGTGAAATGTGGAAATATGGAGATGTTGTATCTATAAAATGCTTTGACTGACAGCATCTGACAGCGATTGTGCTCCCTCTGCTCGACCGTAAATTCAGCTTTCTTTGGCTCTTGTCACCTGTCTGGAGATAGGAGGGATGTCTGATCTGCTGATAATTAATAACTGCAACAACATCAAGAATAAATGAGTATGTTCCTGTAGGATTTCTTATGCTAGAACCATTACTTCAGTTCAAGAGTGAGGCTTCAGGTGAGAAGGGAGAGGATGAGATGGGGATGAGGATGGGAGAAGTGGTGGAGAAGGCAGATGAGAAAGATTAGAAAGAAAAAACTAGAAAGACATAATAAAAATATAACTGTAAGATTTTTAAATGGTCAAATATTATTTGAAACAGATACTGGTGAGTTTAAAAATTGAAATAACTTATAACAAATTCTATGTATACGATGAAGGAGAGGTATAAAAAGATTCTCCTTCTGTCCTTGATGATTGACAGCTGAGTGTAAGCAAGGTGGGCAGTGATCATGTTTATGTAAGAAATGTAGGCGTGATTGGACGTGATCGCCACAGGTTATCACGTCCAACATGGTGGACAGCTCTACAGTGATGTGTGCATTAGTGTATTGTGTTCTTTGCCTCATTCCCCTGAGACGCTACGTTCTCTTTTTTTGTTCGTTTCACGTGTCACGTTCAACATACATCACCAACTAACAGTCAGCTTGCATCAGTGATGACATTTTGTTCAACTCGCCACAAAAAAAAGCACAGCAGGCCTGAAAAAAGTGCCTGTAGGGTGGGCTTGTTAAATAATGACCAACAGAAATTTGTAGCAGCTAAGACTTCATTGGAACATTTGTTGGTCCATCAATTATCTGTTGTTTTTAGGGGCGTCTGGAATGTGCCATATGTGTCCAATGTGTACCTGGTGAAAGGCAGCCTCCTCCGTAGAGAGCTGAAAGACTACGAGCTGTTCAGCTCCTCGGACCCTGACATGGCTTTCTGCCACAACATACGCAACAAGGTCAGTAAGAGAAACAGGAAACTGTTTTTTTTTAACCTAAAGAAAAGTTCAAAACTGTCCACAGTAGTGACTGACCTGTTGTTTTTGCTCTCAGGGAATCTTCATGTATGTAACCAACATGCACACATTTGGCCGCATCCTGTCTACAGAAAATTACCAGACCGGTCATCTACACAATGATCTGTGGCAGATCTTTGAAAATCCAGTGGTGAGATGGAAACATTACTAGCTGCTGTAGTGTTTGTGGCAGGCAGAATGGTTATTGCAGTGGCAGAAATGAAGTTGGTGGAATTAAGCTGCTACTGTATGTACGATATAAAAGCTGTTTTAATTTTATAGTGATGTATAAATGTTAGCTACAAAATCAAAACATTCATATAAGTACACAGCATCTCACCACTCAGACACTATGTGTTATATAGGCTCAGTAAAGGATCCCTGTGTTTATATAAAATCAGAATCACAAATATAAAATGAGACAAAATGGAAAAACAAAGCAAAGGAATAAAACAGTGTAACATATGAAGAGTGTTTAAATAATTAATGTAGTTTGTGTGAATGTATAGACAGTGGGTTTTTAGGTTGGGTTTAAAGAAACACCGCTTGCTATTTTTTACTAGGACACCAAATGATGATATATATCTGCGAGAGAACGTCCACAGTTCCTCCTCGAGGAAACCTTTGATAAACCTAATCTAAAATATGTCGGACTGGCTTAAAATTTCAGGGGAATAGTTGCCATATCTCAATTTCACCAGTGTATTTTTGCCATGCCACCAAACATGCTAACGTTTCAGTTTTATGACCGTCATCAGAGCATGACAACATGCAGGTCATATCATGTATGTACTGCAATATGGCAGGTTTAAAAAGTCACATGGTAATCCACATCCTGGTCTCATCGGTTTTCCTAATCATTAGATGGATGACAGATGAACACTTCATTGATCCCAAAGGGAAACTGCTGTGTTACAGTTACAGTAAATAATAAATAAACAACAAAAATAGTAAAGGTGCCACAGATGCCTGGTAAGGGCCTCTTATACTATGAGATACAAAAATGTAAAAGTAAAAATGAAGTTAGCTACAAACAGTAGACGTAAGACAGACATTGTGCAGGAAACAAGTGCAAACTGGATTCATAAATCATGTGTTCATGAAGGTATAATACAAAATATGTTTGGGATCTTAAGTCTGACAGGTGTGTTGTCTCACTCTGGTTTGTCTCACTCCCATTTCTTCCTGTTCCGTGTTGAAGCTCCACTTGGAACCTTGTTAAGATCCAACCATGCAAAATATGAGTTTTCAAGTGGTCTTAAACTTTTGATCAGGACTGTATCATCTACAGTACACATCCACTTAAATTGTTAAGTATTAAAATGCTTTGCCATGTATACTGTAAAATAAGAGCTATGCTTATTTCCTCCCTCTGTGCGCTTCTTCAGACACAGTGTCTTCAATCATCTTAGCTCCACACACATATTTGGAATATTTCTCAGAAAAATCCTGAAAAGAAAAATGAAATTTAAAAGTAATTATCTACAGAAAACTGTCTGAGAAAGTCTTTTGTAATGTTCACAGTGAAATTCAGTTTGTATTTTTTGTGATGTGATGGTAGATAAGATATATTCACAGATGTGCTGAACCAATCTTCTTCTTTTTTTTTACAACATTATACGACTTCAGCACAAATGATCCATGAGAACATTGTAGATGTCGTTATAGGGGATTTCCGTGTTACGAGTGCTGACATCAGCATAAAGTATCAAAGTTTTAGTATACATGTCAACATCAACATTACTGAAACAGTCAGTTTAAACGTTTTTTAACGTTACTGTCTAAGCTAAGCCACCGTCTGAGCTTCATATGTAAAAGAAGGCAGTCTAGAAGAATTTCTGCGTCTACGCGAAGGTTTGATGAGGACACGGTGTGATTTGCAATGAGCAAATCTGTATGTTATATTTATTTCAGGACTGGGAGGAGCGCTACATCCATGAGAACTATACCCGCATCATGAAGGACAAGCTGATTGAAAATGTAAGTTTAAACTCGAGCTGAGCTGGAGTCAGATTAACCTACTGAATGAGCTGTTGTGTTTAGAAGAGGCAAAAGCAAATACATTGAACTCCTATCAACTTCCATGTTTCTTATAAATATTGTGGCACAGATAAGAAGTTAGTTCAGTTACATCTGCCATAACCAGAGGAACTAACACCGTCCTCAGTTTGTAGACCTTCCTTTAAGAGGCAGTTCTGTTACAAGCTGTTACTCGGTGCTTAATGCTGTTGTATCTTCTGCCTTCCAGCCTTGCCCAGATGTGTACTGGTTCCCAGTCTTCTCCACTGTTGCTTGTAACCACATGATTGAAGAAATGGAGCACTATGGAAAGTGGTCAGGAGGGGGCAATGCGGTAAGGCATCTTGTTATTAACATTAATCATGTAGTCATGATTATTGATAATAACATGTCAGTCATGTAATAAGACGACATCACTGAGCTCCAGTGTTCCTTATATTCAGTCTTTGTTTGCATTATTTGTCACAAGTTCATGTCATTTGCATCTTCCAGCTACATACCCAACTCTGAAAACGTCGTGTAAAAAAATAAAAAGTGAATGTTGTGATTTTCAAATTTCAGAAACTCATATTTGTATTCAAATAGAACAAAGAAAACATATCAAACGCTTATAAAATGTGCCATTTTAAGAAACATACTAGCTCATATTTAATTTGATGACAGCAACATCTCTCTAAAGGTAAAGACAGCCACTGTGAAGATTCCCTCTTCTTTAACAACAGTGTGTATTTCACTCGCTGAACTCACGTCCTCATTTTAGGTTTTTTAGTAGATAAAGGCTTAATCAAGAATTGAGCTGCTGTTTGGTGAAGGCCTCGATGGGGCCTGGCGGCGGCGCCCGGGCCTGGCAGATCCCCGTGTACTAATGAGAAGTGAAAGAATTAAAAAGGGGAGGGACGGCTTGTAGACCTGGGGGGTAAGACCTGGAAGGGGCGTGTTTGGAGGTGTGGCCCTGCTGCTGAAATTGAGATCATTTATCTCCAATTAAAACTGAGAGTAGTTTTCATTTATGCTGAACAACATCCTGGGAGAGGAGTGTTGTTCCATTCTCGTCTGATATAGGATTCTAGCTCCTCCACAGCTCTGGGTCTTCATCATCATATTGCTTCATAAATGTTTTCATTTGAGGAAAAGTTAGGCCTGAAGTTCAGCACGTGAACTCTACCAAGCTGAGGTATTCTAACAGATGCAGTATGCAGTTTAGAATAGTCTCGTTTTGATCCGAGCATATGTCATTGTAAAGCAATAACAGCAAGCAAGCTGCAGCTTCCATCGACACCGATGCACCTCAGTACCATCAGAGACGCAGGCTTTTGAAACGAGTGCGGATAAAAAGCCAAACGGTCTCTTTTCACTTCAGACCAGAGCAGCATCCATGTTTTCTTCTGCAGTCTATTTTAAAGCTGCTTGGCCCAGAGAGAGACCTGAACCTGCATCTGTGGACAGCACAGCAAACTGTGTTTGCACTGATTTTCACACAGATTTATCCAGATTCTCTGAATCCTTTGATGATATTCTGTACTGATAACAATTTCAATTTTCACTTCAATTTTATGTATAAAGCGCCAAATCACAATAACAGTCGCCTTATATTGTACTCGCACTTTATATTGTACAGTAGATCGTACAATAATAACGAGATCAGTTTTGTTGAAGGACATTATTCTGAAGTTGTTTCACAATTTATAGATGCAATTTTTTGCAGACAGGTAAACCTCTCTCTGCTCGTCTTTATTTGATGTCACTGACCTGTTACTTATTAACCAAGTTCATTCAAATTGTTCCAACAGCTCCAGTTTCTTTTTAGTACTACTTACTTTTTCAGCCTGTTGCTGTCATCAAATCCGAAAAAGGCCATAAGTGTCTTTTTTATAAAGTCAGTTTCCCAGTTCATACATTTAATGTTTTCTATATTCTGTTGTGAATAAAATGTGGTTTTAAAATATGGAGATTTACAAATAACTGTATTTGTTTTTATTCACACCGTACAGGCTCCCAACCTTTCTGGAATCTGGTCCTGAATACCTCCTGTACTTTAACTATATACCTGATAGAAGTTTCTTGTTTTTCCAGGATAACCGAATCACTGGTGGCTATGAGAATGTCCCCACCATCGACATCCATATGATTCAAATCAACTTTGAAAAAGAATGGCAGAAATTCTTAGTGGAGTATGTGGTACCAATCACAGAAAAAATGTTCCCTGGATACTACACCAAGGTAAGACCATCACTACACACACTTGTGAAATGTTTCAGAGAAAATTCAAGAATCTCCTTCCATGTGAGATCTGTGAAGGATGTTCTCAGCTTTACTGAAGAAGCACACTGTGAACACATTCTCAGCTCATTTACGTCACCTGCTCTTGACATTTTGGTGTCACATGCACTGATTCATTTTTTTAAATCTTTAGTACACACATATACCTGAGTGTTTGTAGAAACAGGAAGAAATTTCAAGCAATGGCACATGAATACTTCTTTAAGACACTCCAGCTAGGCCGGCCACATCCCACAGCTTACATATAAAACAGCTGACAGACATGAAACCTGTGATCATTTGGTGTGCATGTGTGTACTTTGTGTGGTACCGTGAGTGTGCAGTTCAGTGTGTGGTGACAGTGTGTGTCCGTTTACCTTTGTGGTGAGAACCTTTCTCAGTAGCCTGGCAGGATTTCTGTTACGACCTTTCTGTGTCTCACGTGTCAGCCGGCGTGTGAGAGTTCCCCAGCCTATATATATATATATATATAAAAAAAAAAACACCCAGCACGCCCCTGCGGGCGGTTTATCCTTCAAGCTCGGGTCCTCTACCAGAGGCCTGGGAGCTTGAGGGTCCTGCGCAGTATCTTAGCTGTTCCCAGGACTGCGCTCTTCTGGACAGAGATCTCCGATGTTATTCCCGGGATCTGCTGGAGCCACTCGCCTAGCTTGGGAGTCACCGCACCTAGTGCTCCGATTACCACGGGGACCACCGTTACCTTCACCCTCCACATCCTCTCGAGCTCTTCTCTGAGCCCTTGGTATTTCTCCAGCTTCTCGTGTTCCTTCTTCCTGATATTGCTGTCATTCGGAACCGCTACATCGATCACTACGGCCGTCTTCTTCTGTTTGTCTACCACCACTATGTCCGGTTGGTTAGCCACCACCATTTTGTCCGTCTGTATCTGGAAGTCCCACAGGATCTTAGCTCGGTCATTCTCCACCACCCTTGGGGGCATCTCCCATTTTGACCTCGGGACTTCCAGGTTATACTCGGCACAGATGTTCCTGTACACTATGCCGGCCACTTGGTTATGGCGTTCCATGTATGCCTTGCCTGCTAGCATCTTGCACCCTGCTGTTATGTGCTGGATTGTCTCTGGGGCATCTTTACACAGCCTGCACCTGGGGTCTTGCCTGGTGTGATAGACCCCAGCCTCTATGGATCTTGTACTCAGAGCTTGTTCTTGTGCTGCCATGATTAGTGCCTCTGTGCTGTCTTTCAGTCCAGCTTTGTCCAGCCACTGGTAGGATTTCTGGATATCAGCCACCTCCTCTATCTGCCGGTGGTACATACCGTGCAGGGGCCTGTCCTTCCATGATGGTTCCTCGTCTCCCTCCTCTTTCTTGGGTTTCTGCTGCCTGAGGTATTCACTGAGCACTCGGTCAGTTGGGGCCATCTTCCCAATGTATTCTTGGATGTTCCTTGTCTCATCCTGGACTGTGGTGCTGACACTCACCAGTCCCCGGCCCCCTTCCTTCCGCTTAGCGTACAGCCTCAGGGTGCTGGACTTGGGGTGAAACCCTCCATGCATGGTCAGGAGCTTTCTTGTCTTTATGTCAGTGGCTTCTATCTCCTCCTTTGGCCAGCCTATTACCCCAGCAGGGTACCTGATCACGGGCAGGGCGTATGTGTTGATGGCCCGGATCTTGTTCTTACCATTCAGCTGACTCCTCAGGACTTGCCTGACCCTATATATATATATATATATATATATATATATATATATATATATATATATATATATATATATATATATATATATATATATATATATATATAAATAAAGCATTTGTAAAAATATAAAACCATAATATACATAATGCACAATTACTTAAAAGAAATCAGTAAATTTTGTTTTGAACTTCAAAGATTTTAAGTTCAATTTTATTTAATCATTTACCATATAGATTAAATAAAATTGGAGACAAAATCCCACCCCGTCTAACACCATTGCTGACACCAAAGGGGGCAGAAATACTGCTTCCCCATTTAACCTGCATGTTCTGATGAGCGTACCAGTAAGAGAGAATCCTCACGATGTACTGAGGAACTCCCCGTCTCTTCAATTTATCAAAAAGTTTTCTGTGGTTCACTCGATCAAAAGCCTTAGAGGCATCAATGAAACACATGAAGACAGATGAATTTTTAGCCCTATACAAACTGACTACTTCCTTGAGTGCATATATGCACATGTCAGTGCCGTGCTTTGGTTTGACGCCAAACTGATTATCCAGAGAAGAGATGAACACACTAACTCTGTCAAACAAGATTCTTTCTAACACCTCAGATAAAATACTGGCTAGTGCAATCGGCCTAAATTATCCAAACAGCTCACTTTTGCAGCTTTGTCTTTCATAACTGGTACCAGTAAAATACACAGCATTGAGTCTGGTAATATGCCATGAATCATAAACCCAGTGAAACAGAGTGCTAAAAGAGGAGCTAGCCTTACACTAGCATGTTTTAAATGTTCTGCAGTGATGTGATCCAAACCAGAGGATTTATTATCAGACAACCTATGAATGGCTTCATATACTTCATGTGTCCTTACACTTATTGTGTCATTACTCATGTCAAAATTGTCCTCATATGGTTCACTTTTTATACAGTTAAACAACGCACTGTAATGCTGTCTCCATAATGCTGCAATGTTATCTGCCCCAGAAACACCTTCAACAGTTGATGGTAGAGATGGTTTACAGTTATTAAGAGCTTTCACCTCTTTCCAAAAATCTGCCGTATTATTACACAGCATTTTCCTGGCCAAAGAATCTGCTCTTAGCATTTGCTCATTTTTAGTTATAAAGCGAACAGCGTACTTATATCTGGCATTCGCACATTTTTTCTGTTCCAATTCTGGGCCTTGTTTAGGTCTTCCAGCCATGGCCCAACATTTATAAGCTATGCGAGCTTCATCATGGTACATCATGGTACGGCCTAGCCGGAGTGTCTTAAAAAAGGGCCACGACAGATGTAACTGCATCTCTTCTGAGATATTTGAAAGTACTGTGTAATGATCAGGTGATGACCAATGATTTTGATATCTGGTTATTTAACTGGTAGAACAACTGGAGGACAAAATCAGCCGTTAAATGTTATGAACTTGTTGAGTAAAACAGGATAACAGTCGACCTCTCATTGTTTCTGTGCTGCTATCTGTGCTGGGGCGATTGTGGCTCAAGAGTTGGGAGTTCGCCTTGTAATTGGAAGGTTGCCGGTTCGAGCCCCGGCTTGGACAGTCTCAGTCGTTGTGTCCTTGGGCAAGACACTTCACCCGTTGCCTACTGGTGGTGGTCAGAGGGCCCGGTGGTGCCAGTGTTCGGCAGCCTCGCCTCTGTCAGTGCGCCCCAGGGGGGCTGTGGCTACAATGTAGCTGCCATCACCAGTGTGTGAATGTGTGCATGAATGGGTGGATGACTGGATATGTAAAGCGCTTTGGGGTCCTTAGGGACTAGTAAAGCGCTATATAAATACAGGCCATTTACCATCCTGTGTGTGTATTACTGACCAGCATGTCTTATCATCAGCGTGTTACACTCCAGTCGATTTAGTGTAGTGGGACAGAAACCTGACCCCTCTCATGCCACATCATGACAGCTACACATTCTGTTCCATCTCTGGAGGTGAATGCTGGACCAAGAACCAGGATTCTGCTTTTATTCAATAAACTGGAGTGTATCTGTGTACAGGGGGCTACAGGCAAACGTTTGCATGATTCTTTTCCCTCTGTGTGTTTGCAGGCTCACTTCGAATTAGCCTTTGTAGTTAGATATAAGCCAGATGAGCAACCCTCCTTAAGGCCGCACCATGATGCCTCCACATTCACTGTAAACATTGCACTCAACCAAGTAGACCTTGATTACCAGGTGAGTGTCAAGCGCTCCATTTCCACCTACGTTTCAGTTAACATGTATTTTGGTTTTATTCGCACAGAGACCAAATCATTACAAATTCATTCTTTTGATCACAGAATGAAATAAACCCATTCTTCATGCAAACATTAAAAGACAAACAGCTGGTTTACCAGCAGCCCAAATCTGAATGTTGATTGTCCTCTTCAGTTTGTGGCAGTGAGGCATAGAAAAAAAGGCTTTTGTATCATTTCTGTTAATGAAGAGCTCAGGAAATTGTTGAAGGGTTGTTAATGATCATAAAACTGCCACAGCCATTAGCTGTTGATATGTACTGTTTCTTGGCTGCAGGGTGGTGGATGCAGGTTCCTCCGCTATGACTGCTCCATTCAGGCTCCTCGTAAAGGCTGGGCCCTTCTGCACCCGGGCCGTCTCACCCACTACCACGAAGGTCTGCCCACCACCGCCGGTGTCCGCTACATCGCAGTGTCCTTTGTGGATCCCTGAGCTCACAAAGATGGCTGAACTTGACCAAGCGGGACACATTGACCACATGGTCCAGCATCATTCTCTGCATTATCCGATTTAAAGCAGAATTGTTTTTGTTTTCATCAACTCATTTCCTTTATTCTGATATGGCTTCTGTCACACTCACACGGTGATTAACTATTAGCTGCATTAGACAAACTTTTCTGTAGTGAAACATGAAAAACACAATTTTATCACCACTTAAGATGAGAACTTTTATTTAAAGTGATCTTTTGCCCATGAGTATTTTTCAGCAGCAGTCTGCAGGTGTTACCCATCATATGCTCATTTGTATTCAGGCCAGTAACCATCAAAGGTGTAATTTGAATAATTGTTGACTGGCTCACTGAGGTTTGAAAGGCCTAAGTTATCTATTTGTTCATAGGTTTTGTCATAATTAAGCATTTCTGTAAGGTGCACCACTTCTTGTCAGGTTTTTGAACAGCTTCAAAGGGATATTTAAGAAACCAATAGGTGATGTCATAGCTCACACACTTCTTATGTGAAAGGAGGAAGTGAGGTTGTGGATAAGCGTGCACATAAAGACGTCACAAACACACAGGAGATGACTTTTTTTTTCTTTTTTTTTTAAATACATTTTATAATACCGTATGTTCATTTTGACTTTAGAATACTTGCAGTGCTGAAATCACCAAGAGCTCACAGAATGGCAGCATCTGTTGCTGGAGAAGCTGTGTCAGCATTCATGGTGCTGGATCGATGGACAGCTGGATGTTTAATTGGTTTATTTTGCATTTCTTTGATCTCAGTTCTGTTTTTTTAAAGAGGTAACGCTGCAAAAACCAACGTGGGTCAGGCATAGGAAGCCTGTAAATGCTTGGACCCATTAGTTTTATTGGGCCATCCAGATGGCAGCTTGTGTAGTAACACAAGTCATGTTTTCAGCTGAACTTCATTGCAGGCAGCTTACCTTTGATTTGTAAAAATAAGTTTTGCTTGATTTTACGTCAGCAAATATATCTTTACTGTAGCTAAAGCAGCTTTATTCAGACACTCCAAAGCCTGTTTTGTACTGTATTAGATAAAAGCCACACTGAGAAGTTTCATATTGGAATTAGGGCTGCCACGATTAGTCGACTAGTCACGATTATGTCGACTATTAAAATCGTCGACGACTAATTTAATAGTCGACGCATCGTTTGAAGCTTTGTAAGATCACAAAGGACGCAGGAATGAGTAGTAGGATTTAAGGGTGTAATAACGGACTGAAACAGAAGATGGCAGCACTGCATGTACAAGGATGCCAGCTGCCGTTAAACCCCGAAGAAGAAGAAGCTGTGTCCCAGAATTCATAGCGCAGCTGTCAACAATGGCGGCAGCTAGTTAGTTTTAACTTTACTCTTATTATTCTTTCTGGGTCACAAAATAAACGTTTAACATATTTTCAGGCGAGAATGTAGCTGTGTAAACCTCAAATATCTGCTCAGTTTATCAAGACACCACATATTTTCAAAAGCTCTCCGACGTTTTCGGAGACGTCTGTTACCCACTAGCTCGTTAGCTAGGCGGGGGCAAGGCTAACTAGAGCCGTGAGAACACCGGACTCCCGGCAAATCGTTTTCAAACCCACCACTGTCTTTCGCTACTCAGGTTAAACATGATATATAAGTCACTTAGATAACTTAAAATGTTATTGTTTGGCTTTCTTTAGTATTTTATTTGTTCCTGAGTAAATCGGTTTGGCTAAGATTAAAGTTATAGTTTTTGCACAGCTAAATAAACTTCAAGCAGACAGCTGATCATCAGAAGTTTGAGACGCTGGATAATATACTCCGGTGTCCTGTTATATTTTAGAAAGCAAGGAGTTTATTAAACTTCACCGAAACAATCTGCAAATTTCATTAAAAATTAATAAACTACCATCTTGTCTTTATTTTTAGTTAGCACAAACACTTCAAGCTGTAAGCTAATGATAGTTATATAAGACCAGATGCTGCTGGTGCAATAAGCTGTATGCTGTATGTCCAATGGATGATGATCTGATTAGTCGACTAATCGCAAAAATAATCGGTGACTAGTCGACTATCAAAATAATCGTTTGTGGCAGCCCTAATTGGAATCACAGCTCACTTTTATTCTTGAAACGGATGTTCATGAGCTTAAATTTATAGGACAGTGAGGTTCAGTCTCACTGAACGGTCTGACTCAAAACCATCAAGTTGTGTGTATAAACATATTTAAGAATAATGATGATTAAAAGTCTCAGCAGTGCTCAGTGAGAGGGCTCGTCTTATGAAACAGCGCCTCTGGTTTGGTGGTTCAGCTGAGAGCACCATCAGGAAACCAGCCAACCAGGAGAAGTCTGATGCCAAGTGTTAAAATTTAGATATTAAACTTTGTAATAATTCTTCCCCATGGACGCACAAGTTATTTTATTTGTATAGCACTCCAGTTCCTGGCCAATCACAAAAAGAGCTCTTTAGCAAATAAACTGGCAACTTTGTGCTGATGTCAAACAATCTGACAGAACAAACTCAGCAGTTAACAGGCCAATAACTATTGGTGGGTGTAGATGAAGTTTTATTCTGTAATTTAAAACAGTCACATTAATAAGTGTACATCAAGCAGTTAAAATACAAAGCTAAAAATGGAAAAAAAGAAAAATGTAAAAGCAATGTAAAAACAAAATTTCAGGTCAGAGATTTCTGTGGTAATGTTACATTTCACAACAAAAGTGGTCACAAGCGGAAGCGATCAGAGAAGTTTGGAGACTCCGGGACTGTAAGAGGAACTTCGCTCTTCTTCACAGCTACAGGTTTGTAGTGTCTGATGGGCTGAGCTTTGTGCACCTGCAAAGTGTGACATACACTGTGTCAGACCATAGACAGGCTGTAAAGTACTGATAGCGCAATAACATACAAGTATACAGTATCATTACACGGAGCCCTGTAATGACTGTGCAGCGTTTCACACGACCAGCTCAAACTGTCTGTCACACAGGTCATCCTACTGGGACGTGGCACGGCCTTATGGTTGATATTTGATATGAAGCACCTTGTGGCAACTGTTGTGATTTGGTGCTGTGTTAATAAAATGACATTGAGTATGTATGTATGTATA